>NW_020170713.1:7999-10479 GCF_000524195.1 Echinococcus granulosus | reverse complement strand
GAGGGAGGAAAATGGATATCGCTTGCTCTGTTTTATGCTTGCATTACAGGAAATAAAGGCAAATAGTTCAGCCCCTATTTTCTGCTATTTTCATCAGAGTACTGTTAAATTTAGAACATGCTGCTGCACCAACCTTTTTCAATTTCGATTAACTTTTATAGGTATTACATCTGTTTGGACTCATTTTGTATTCATAACCGGAAGAGATTATCTTAATTTGTTTTTAAGTGGTTAATTAATATTTTTTTAAGTATAGAGCTAATTAAACCTACATAATGAGTGATAGGGCTAAACAGCGAATAGGTACATCAATTCGTTTTAGATGTGGCTAGCAATTCAGCCTTCCAGTTTTAATTAGTCATGTTTCCACCTTAATTTTTGAAGGTAATGCAACGGTGGCAGCCAGAACAAATAGGTAGTTTGCCTTTTATATCCTAGCAGTAAAGACTCAGCCTGAGCAGATTCTATGTGCTGAAAGTGCCTGCCATTTGGTAAGCTCATATCTTTCGTAAATTCAAGTACATTCTTGAGAAAAAGGTCCTTTTAGAGAAAATGGAATATTTGTTATTTTGCATAGCCTCACCATCTCCTCTTTCGTAGTAAGATGTCAGCATTTATAACACTTTCGCCTTTTATGGAATCAGAAGAGCACAAATATGCATTGGGGTGCGCTTTGACCAATTTTGACATCATTTTCGGCTCATATTCCGCAGCATTTACGTCAAATCAGAGGCGATTTGTGCATGGCCCTATTAAAATCCGTTTTAGCTGCATTTTGTGAGGCACTTGAGCTGCTGCATTTAGAGAGACGGAAGTGGCGGAACGCATTGCCTAGATGGTCGTGCTAATTGCGGATGACATCAACTGGAGACCGGAAGTGTCATGAGTGGCAAGGTAACGATTTGTTAACATCTGCATCAACTGCGATGCATGCACAGACAGGATGCAATTGACTGACAGATAAACATACTGAGAGATTGACAAGCGTGTAGGGAGACATAAGGCTTATTTGCAAAAAAACACTTAAGCAGGCTAAATTACGACATGATTTACATTGTGTGAGAGGTGCCCTGGCGAGGGGGAGACATCCTACAAATAACCGTCAAAATTATAGGGGTCAAAATAATTGTCACTGAGACAAGATAACGCTGAAATCACTCACAGGCCAGTACGTAATTTAGTTAGAAGGAAAGAGAAAAGCGGGTGAGGAGAAGAAGTCGTTTTGCGTTGTTGATGAGTGGAACCCTGGCAACACTTAATTTTTAATTGGAACAGTAAAAGGATAGTCTTTACTGTTAGATATGAAGCACCTGACAACTATCAACACCTAGAGACGAAATGCTAAACGCTATTATATTTAGTAAAATACCCCACTGCCGTTACGCTTTTTCTAGCTATGGCAATGCTTTGATAAGATTGTTGTGTAGGGCAGGCCACAAGTAGGTCAACTCTGTTGGTAAAGCAGACGGAATTCAATCACATTAAGTCCGACAGTCTAATTCAACTAGCAATGCATCACCCAGATGAGGCTTCAGTGTAGGCAGGAGAGGCGGGAATGGCACATTAGTGGGAAACTAATTGTTCAAATGACTCGCGGCGATTCTTTTTAGTGCAACTGAACAAGGACTACAATTCACCTTTCACCGGATAATGTGCAGATCCTCTTAAGGGCCGATGGCAGGAGAGTGCCAGATAAATCGAGAGTAAGAGCAAAGGTGAGGCAGTAGGCAGGTGATTGAAAGGCAAACAATGGCAAAATGATGGCAATCTCATTACTCTTGGGTATTTAATTTTCTCTGGCAATTCAGCTTCAGGTGGAGGTCTTCTCAGGGCCTCTGCCATTTAGGATTTTTGTCGCCTGGTTTCTAATGTCTGATACCGTTAGATAAAATGGTGCATTCAGCCAGTGCAATCCACTCGCTTCGTTGGTCAAATGCATGCACTTGTCCGGTTGTTTTACTTCGCTGATAAGCTTCTAAGCGTTAAATAAGGAATAAGAGTGAAGTGAAAAACTTTTTGCCATAAGTGATCAGGGAGTCCGATTTCATGCAACTGCTGAGTTCACAGGTGTGTGCGACATCCTCTCTCCCACACCTTCCTCATGTTTCCGTAACGTCGTCGAAATGTGGTAAGTCATTTCATTGGATGAATGGACAAATCCATCACCATTGCAAACACCAGTGTAAGTGCCATTCAGGCGGATGTGGTCGGTGCCAGTCATCAGCATGTGCTCAAGTCATCAGTTCACCTTTTACTCACCTTTGATATGCAAAGCAATGTTGTCACCTCTAAGGCTCTGAACATGGTCAAGCTCTGAGCATTTGGCATCTGAGGGTTGGCAAAATTCAATACTTTAGCACGTGTGTCCGCAAGCGTTTGACAGCTGCAACTGCTGGGCGAGAGAGCTTGCGTGTTGTTTAATTGCTGTCATTCACACTTTTCATGTGTTAGCATAAAGCATTCAAAGGCATTTTCGTCGG
>NW_020170713.1:6893-7899 GCF_000524195.1 Echinococcus granulosus | reverse complement strand
GGTGACCACATAATTCACATATTCTTATCCTTCCGAAAACTGTGATACTCCCCTGACAATATTCCTGTATGTATTGGCAGTGAAGAAAAGTTATCAAGGTCCAAACCAAAGAATGCATTAATGCTCCACCTTTGCGGTAGAAGGTTATTGAAAGTCAGTGCTGGCGGCATTTTTGGGATTGTAGCTGACCCTATCACCCGTCTTACCCGTTTTGTTTTCTGCCTGTTTAACTTCTCAGCTCAACGATCCCACTCTGATTCGCGCACAGCATGGATAGTCGGTGTGGATGAGCTGGATCGTGGTTGCGTATTCATAGCAAGAAGGCTTACACACTCTTCGAGAGGTGCTGCCAGCAAAACAGTTGTGAGTTTTACCGAGAGCCACTTTGCAGAGAAGGCAGCCCTGGGAGGAACTGGGTGAGGTACAGCAGTAATCAGCGGATCTGCACACCACGTAAGAGAAGTAGGCGACCTTGCCAAACATACACCCTGTTGAAGGCGCATCAGGAGGTGCTATTTGTCAACCTTGTGCCCTACCAAGCATGAGGGATGAGGGGAGAAATGCTTTTGAAAGAATAGGTAACCCATAAAAGCATTCTGCGTCTCGTCCATCAATTAAACCCCTACCTTCACCTGGTAGTCCACTTCCCTCTCTGAGTATTAGCAATGCAATATCTACCTAGACGACCAGAGCCATTTTCCGATTCACCCGTCCCAATGGACCCAGGCCGCATATCTCAAAACGCTACTAATAAACTAATCCCTAAGAAAACATGCACCTCGACAAGGATGAATAAAAAGGCTGTGAGTAAGAGAGGAAGGAATAAGACAGCCTCCCTTATTGGATACCTCTCATACTTCCGCAAGTTATGAAATTAGAGAACCCACAGGTGCCTGTCCGGTTTGTGCAACGAGCACGAAGCCGGAGTATCAGGCAATTGTCCAGCGCCTTCACACGCTCCGACTCCCCCTCCCTCCAAAAAAGGTGTCTATCACATCCAGAGCAT
>NW_020170713.1:5639-6793 GCF_000524195.1 Echinococcus granulosus | reverse complement strand
TCAGTTTTGCTTTCTGCCTGTCTTACTTCTCAGCTATACGATCCCACTCTGATTCGCGCACAGCATGGACGGTCGGTGTGGATGGGCTGGATCGTGGTTGCGTATTCATACCCTCCGCTTGCATTTGGTTAGTGGTGAAACAATCCCTCAGAGTGAAGACTGCAAAAGCCATGGTATGAGGTAGTCTGATCAGACCTCCCTTTCCCCTTCCCGCTCTCGCCATTCCCTTCTTCACCCCTTTCCTTCCCCCCCAACTCTCTGTCTGTCCATTGATCTGTCCCTAATTCCACGAAATCACTTTCTCTATTTTCTAGTTTATGAAATTGTGTGACTCCTCAATTATATTCTTTCCAATCCTTATCTCAAAATGCTAAAGCATTAGGAGCAAACTTGAAATCATTGAGGTTTAAATGTTGTTGTGGCCATTTTAGGCCACACATTTAGACTGCCTTTATGAGTTGGGAGAGAAAAATCCTCTCTCATCAGAGGACACTTCCATCTGTAAAGATTTTCTGGAAAGCGTGTTGACCTACCACCTACACTAGCACCTCCCAGAGCTTAGGCTGTTTCCTCCAAGTTCTACCATCAATTGATGAATTAAATCAAATAGGTTAAGATGTGAATAGCAAGCTAAAAGAGCCGTATTGGTTACCACATGCCTATCTATTATTTCATGGGAAGTTTTGACGGAGATGCAGGAATAATCGCAAAGCAGCTCTCTAGAGGAATTTGTAGGTTTCTCGTTCCTGAACATTAGGGGTTGTTGGCCTCGCTGAACTCCTCCTGGTCGGCCCGTATCATGTGGGAACACAAGACCTAGAATTACGGGAGAATAAAACCACTTCCTGCCGTAACTTCCATGTAGCAATCACGCGCATGTGCTGCATTACCGTCACCACCGCAGATGTCTGTGCTGAAATATTTGCCTCCTGATAGTTCACTTTGGGATCGCAATGGTATTCGAGATGGGTCATAACAATAGTCTAGTGGCATCAGTTATGCCACATCACTGTTAACGCATTTAAGTAGGAGAATGTTGTGAACATGAAAGTGAGAGACACACCTATTTGTGCCTTTTCATGAATCAACCTGTTTGAGCTTTGGAGAATTCTTAATCTTTTAATCTGCTGTGTTTTGACCATTTTAGTAGACCC
>NW_020170713.1:3633-5539 GCF_000524195.1 Echinococcus granulosus | reverse complement strand
TGCTCATCCTATACCCACTTCCTCCCATCCACCTCTATCGTGACATGCAGATCAATTCACGCAGGTGAACCTACTCTTTCACCACCCAATTCACATCCTCAACTTCCTTAAAATTATCCGCCAACCACATTTACTTCACTCCAACACGCTGCCCATGTCGGTTTGAGCACGCCTGCGGCTGATTAACATACACAGCACCTACCCTCCTTATCCCAACCTGTCCTATCGTGTGGTATCATCACCTTTCATACGGCAATGTTATACTATTCTAATGCACCTCACTGCGTCGCAAGGCAGAAAACTGTATCGTACGATAGCACAACACCCCACATGACGCGCTGCATGTTGAGATGCACCTAATGCACGGTAAAGAAGCGGCGTGGACAAAGAGGGAGGCTCAGCCGGGATTTGAACCTGGGACCTCGCGCAACTGAAGCGCAAATCAAACCCCTGGACCACTGAGCCACAAATATCGAATATCTGTTTACAATTTGCACCTGAGCTTTCAGTGAATTACTTTTCTTCATGGTCGTGAATGTTACCGGCTGGAGGTTAAGGGAGGTCTGCGTTTGCCGCGTTAGTTCAGACAATTCCTCCCTTCGCCATTATCACATAGACGATACAGAAGAAAGGAGGAATATTGGCCTCATGAGTGTGGGCTTTAGATATGCGCCAGTCATGTTGAAATTTACGCAGAAGCTTCAAAGGAGGAATAAATTTTGCATATAAAGCCTTGAAGTAGTGGTGGGTTACTTGCGACTACAAGTTCTTGTCATTCTTCGATCTCTACTGCTGTCAAGATAACTCTACATGAGTAAAACGTTGACGTGACCGCCTCTTGTTGTCCTGCTTTATGCATCCAACCTGAAGAAATGAGTTAATTTGTAGGTATTCTGAGCAAGGGTAATTAGGCCTCATTGCAAATGGAAGAAGAACAGAAGAGGATGAGATTGTGCAGAGTGGGATGCCTAGAATGCGCCTTAAACAAAGCAGATTTTTATTTGAAAAATGCAAAGTATCTTTCAAAATAAAATTTCAAAGTCGGCTCCTTCATCCATTCATACGAATCTCCATGTTGAGATAATGATGATGGCGCAAAAGTGAATAAAAAAGTGATTATAGGTAGTGAAGGAAGTTGTTCACAGGGAGGTCTTATTTGAATGGATGCTACGCTTGGGTTTGGAAGATACTCGACCTAAGTAATTCAATCCTGTTTCATGTAAGAATGTGAGATTGTAAATATGCATTTATTATGCTACGCTGGGCACCAGCTCAACTCACTGCGCCTGGTTCTACCCATCACTTTATCCTCAACGCAACGTAACGATGTTTTGTTTCCCTTGTCCTTTGTATCCACTTGGTTTGTTTTACGCCACTTCACCTCGCACTTGCACCAACATGTGCAAGGTGGATGGATGAAGGGCAGCTGTAGGTGAGCAGAGGGTAGAATGGAGCTGAGGTAACAAATGTCACCCAAATTCACTTTGCGAATTCAAGCAGCAACCTATTAACGAAAAAGGACCATGGCAGTGAAGCAAATCACCTCTTTTAGAGGCGCAACAGTTTTTAAATGATTGCTGCTGCTAAATTCTTCCCATCAAAAGGCAGGCATTGACGGAGCAGCTTGGACTTGGTCACTTTCTTTTGTCAGGCACTAAAAGCCTGCCTGCGTACACTGGACTGTACGAAACTGGACAGTGGTGGTAAGCATAGCTGGTTGCAGCCAACTGCATTAATCTTCAATGATCAGATAAATGCCATTCTTGTTGGACGGATCAAAAGTCGGAGCTGTATGCCAGTTGATCAGAGATTTTCTTCTCAGTGTAGCCTCGTCTACACAATGCGATGTCGTTTGAAGCAGACTGTCAGATGCAGCGCCGTGATTGAAGCTTGTGTGCTTTACCAG
>NW_020170713.1:1681-3533 GCF_000524195.1 Echinococcus granulosus | reverse complement strand
GAAAGGTAAAATCACCCAACCCTTTGACCTCAAGTGATTGCCATTTATATCTCTCTTTTGCTGTTTGTGCATGTGCATACATGATGAAATTAATATTCATTGGTTCGCACAGATTTGTAAACCTGCCAAATGACTTGTTCAAAGCAAATCTCTCTCGCATTTGTACTAAAATGGAAAGTGCTCAGAAACACTCATAGGTGCCAGGATCGGCCAAATGGTCAGAAGAATGTTCTATCTATTTTCTGTCCAAACGGTCTATGAACTCAGATTATTTTTTCTAGAGAGCGGTCTCCAACGATTAGAAAGGAGGGAGAGATGGGGTGGGATTTCTAGCCTCCTTATAGGTAAGTATAACCCAACTCAGATAATAACATGCGAAGTAAACTAGGTGGATGGGGAATTGCACAGACTAGGGGAAGAATGTAGACGTGGCTAGTGGAGAGCTTCCCCTCTTTTAAGGCTAAGACATATTGCACCTGTATTAAAAAGGAACGCCACATCGTGATTACTGAACCATCAAAAAGAATAATTTAGGGGGCCTTCTGCTACTCCAATGACAAGAAATGACTTCGGCCAAGCACAGTGCCCACACATACACACATACACGCATGTAGGAGATGGCATGGCGACTGGTGCACGTGGATTTGAGGGAAGGTGACGGTGGGCTGACGAGGTTTGACACCCAGACGAGGTGAGAGATAGGTCACCGGCGGAAACAGGCACCACAAACCATTATGGGAGTAGGCATCTACAATGACAGTGCACAGAACGCCACAGTGAGTGAAGTGTTAAATGTGCTGGGAGGAGCATTCCAAGCGTGCAACGCGAAACAGGGTGAGTGTGTTTGCTTCCTTGCGCCATCACTGCCTGTGGGTGTGTGCAACAGTCATGACGTCATAAAATTAATAATGTGTGCATAAATGCCGTGACCACTTCCAAAGTGCCCGCCTCACATGCGTTTTATGGCCTTCGTTAGTATTAATCAGTGTTTCGTAAGTGGGTGTTACCTTTTATTTTTGGCCTGCAAGTCGATTTCTTGTTTGTGCCTTCGGGGAGATTATTTAAAGTTAGTTATATCTAAATGGCTAGCAGAGCGTGGTCTGGTGGTGAAGCTAACTTCGAGTTTCCCCTAGCTGACGTGTCAGTGGCCATAGACACTAATGATTACGCAGTGTCGTGGACAGTTATTTCAACGTGGTTCCTAACGTGCTATGTTAAAGGGTTTTAAATCAGAATTCCTAAAGTGAAAGTTGGTGTGTTTTCACCAACGAAATCTTGCAGTTCTGGGGGAGGAGGGTAGGGGTCATGTGGAGACTCGCCATCAATCATTTTGATTGGAGGCTATCAAAGTGCTGATGAGAGTCAATCTGTGTGACGAGTTAGCCCAATAGGCATTATTGGGGCAAGTCAAATGATTGCTTGTCTTGTCTTGTTTCGCGTGAAGAATAGTAAATATGAAAAGGGATCACTCTCACTTTCAATTTTACAAAGACCACTTTTCTTGTTACTTTCTCAAGTAAAAAGGGAGATTTTAAAGGATATTCTTCAGATGTAAGACATTTCTCGCCTTTTCACTAGCCCCGTTTTCCACCGTATACTAGAATTCGCCTCCCTTTCGCCTCACCTAACGCCTTACTAGATACATAAATGAGGTGACACGAATTCACTTATGCATGCATTGTGACTTCCCCATTCATCCGTCTGAAGCCTTTGCCGGGCCTTATGTCAGTGTTCAGTGGAAGAGATATCATTGCGACTTTGTAAAATAGGCGCATGAAATCAAAGTGTGAAATTCGGAGCACTTCAGCTGAGCTTCTCTCTTCATTCGTCTGAGCACTTGAACTGATTGGTT
>NW_020170713.1:0-1581 GCF_000524195.1 Echinococcus granulosus | reverse complement strand
GCGAGAAACCTCAGTTCTCGTTCATGGTAGCGACCTGAATAAACTAGAATACTGACACATGGGAATTCACCTTTCCAACGTATTTGAACAAGTTAGAATGCGCTAAAACTAATTGTGAAGACAACGTTGACTGAAAGTGACAATTTTAATATTAATGGTATTAATAATGCCAACATGAGGGAGTAAAATCTTGTTCATGTTCATCGCGATCTCCGGAAATTAAAGCTACTGTTGATTTGAGTGGTGTCGGATGATAATAATGTCCTCATTGCACAGAAGGTTGCTTCCCATCTCTGCAGACGCCACTGGCTGATCAATGGGGTCAACAACGCCGATCATTGTCTCCACGAAGCACGTCGCCACGTTCAGTGCAGTTGCGCTCACACCTCTTGAACTCTGCAACCATCAATTTGCCTGAGGCATCGAGAGGTACTGGCAGTGAAACAGTCGTGAGTTTTACCGAGAGCCACCTTACAGAGAAGAGGGCAGCCCTGGGAGGAACTGGGTGAGGTACGGCAGTAATCAGCGGATCTGCTCACCACGTAAGAGAAGTAGGCGACCTTGCTAAACATATACCCTGTCGCAGGCACATCAGGTGCTATATGTAAACCTTGTGCTCTACCAAGCAGGAAGGACGAGGGGCGCACAGATAAGCAATTATAGCTACTTAAATAGATTTAAGTGGAATTAGATAACCCACAGGTGCCTGCCCGTTTTGTGCGACGAGAACGGAGCCGGAGTATCATGCAGTTGTCCAGCGCCTTCGTACGCTCCGACTTTCCCTCCCTCAAAAAAGGTGTCTATCACCTCCAGAGTATAAACGAAATGCGTTGAAGCGTGAGTGATCTAAACGTGGTGCGCAACCTGTTCAAACTTCTCAAAGTCCCGATCAAGGGCTGGCGGAATTATTCAGAAAACAGTAGCTGTTGAGGTATTGACGATTCAATTGATTGAAAAAGTTCAACGCACGGACCTCAACCCGATTCTTGACTTTTCATAGTGCTCATCAAGACGGATGACGTTGGAGTCGCTAGCCTTCATAAGGAAATAGGCTACATCGATCTTCAGTCATTCATCTAACACTCGAGACTTGGTTTTGATCACCTTCAAGCTGTCCAGCAAGGGTAGCACCTTCAGACCAAAGTTGTGCGGAATGCGCGCATCAAAGTGCAATGTGCTGCCAATCAAGCTACTCATGTCTAGCCCTTCAATCATCACTTCGAAGCTAGTAAGTTAGAAGTCGTGATAAGCATCTCGATGCTGAGGTGGTTCAGATTTACATTTTGATTTTAACTAAGGAGATTGAAAGACCTGTCGTTAGTTAATTGCACTCATTTGTTTGATATAGCTGAATAACCTCAACAACCAAATGCACGAATACTGCAAACCTAAGAAATAAAGCCGACGCCAACTTCGTGGGAGGGAAGGGGAAATAAGGAAATCTGACCTGCAATGCCAGTGTTAGACGAGCACAAGGTCAACCATGCCAAGGGCGACGGAGAGCAGATTAACGTAGACAGTGCGAGCGACGGTGGCGCAATCCTCGGCTTGGGACCCACTACGACATCGTCCTTCACGCGC
>NW_020170714.1:17828-19399 GCF_000524195.1 Echinococcus granulosus | reverse complement strand
CATGACGCTTCTCATTCAACCTTGCTACCAACACAGATTCGGAACTATAATTCTCTGGAAACTTGCTGAATTCGTAATTAACTTGATGGCACATCTAGACAAGCAGTGATAGGGGGAATCATCCTTGTGTCCTGCAAATCTCTACGTAAGTGTCTGCATTATGATAAACTTAAGGTGGGTGAGTGTTTCGTCACTCACCTTTGCTCGTACACCACATTCTGCTGCCTGCCGCACCTTCGAATGCTTCGCCCGCATTTGCAGACTACGTGCGATGCATGATGGGCTGATGGCATATTCCAATGTGCGGTTCCAGTCAGTGAATTATTAGTGACGACAGATTGCAGTTGGATTCACTTCAATTCGCTGTCACCTACTGGAATAAAGTAAGCAATTCAATCAGCAGATCATAAGCAATGCATAGAAATTGTTTGACCTCTTAGTCGAGGTCGGCATGGTTCGCGAAATGTTCTGAGTGTGGTTCTGATCATCGTGGGTGCACAGTGGAAGAGATGAGGGCCAGTATAGAGCAGTCAATGTTACTGAAGCGATCACCGTTTGGGATTTGTAGAGCGGATTCTGCATTGCAGTTGGCTGCATACAACAAGGGCACCTCCTCCAATGCACTTTGCTGATTGAAGAGGGACAAGGAGGAGGATAAGCCACATCCCCGGCCACAGTGCCACAAACACGAATCCGTTGCAGTCTTGTCCAGACTCATTCTTCCACAGCATGAATATGTCCCATTCGTGTGCTGCAACGTTATCCGACATCAACTTGTCATCTCCCACATCTTACATGAACCAGATCTCTCCCATCTCATTTTTGGCCTTGTTGAATGCATCCAGTCAAACTGGTGTAGACATTAATGTAGGACATCAGAATGCCAGCCTCCGCTCATCCTTCTTTGTTGTCTTTTCAAATCCGGTGACTGCTGTGAGTTTCATATAATGCGCTGTTCCACAAACGTCGTGTCCATTTGGTGGTCGCTGCTTCTCTAATGTGTCAGGTGGCCGGTGAACGCGGGTGATGAGAAGATGACCCGAATGCAAGGGGAAGATATCCCAGTGCACCGTGCGCATGGCGCGAAGACATTGCGGACCGCAAATGATGTGTGGGGAGTAAAATTCTGCATCACCCTCAGGCATGTGATTAAGATGGCAGGTGGGTGCGAAGAGGTCGAGGTGGCTACCCTGCGTAGCACGAGGGTAGGAAGTACATAATTTGAGAAAGTGCAAGAGAGAGTGTGTAGAGAGAGTGGCTGGTGATGGCACAGGGCCAGATGTGCAAGAATGCGGTGTAAATGAAGCGCACATAGGAGAGCTATGGAGTTTTGCAGGAAAAATCGTTTCATTGTGTGTGACGTGGCCTTATCATTACCTCGTGTGGAAAGCACCTCGTACCCAAGGCACTGATAGTCTTGACAACGAAAGCTTGCCACATCAAGCGGCGGCAATTGCACCGCCCTAATGGAAGCTTGGCAGAAAAATTAAATGAAAAATTAGCCGTAAGCCGCTTATCTGAATCCATTTGAATCCGACCACCTTCACGGTGCGTCTTCGTGTAAGCCGATT
>NW_020170714.1:16442-17728 GCF_000524195.1 Echinococcus granulosus | reverse complement strand
CCCCTCAACCGTTAGCCATGTGGTTGTATTCATTGCTTTAAGGTTCGTCAGAAAGGCCAAAAGTGCGTACTTGTATCCTTTGTCACAAAGGCATTCCCAGGTTCGATACTAGTAAAAGCTTTGTACGAGATATTCACACTTGTGTGCGAAATTTTAAATTGAAGTGAAAAGAGTGCCACATACTTGGCTCAATGTGATTGTGCCAACGAGCTGATAGATGGGCAATAAATGCGTGTACCACAATCTTCATGGTTATTTCTAGTCCAGCACACATGTGAGTGAAATAATAAATAGGAAATCTTTAAGTACGCCCTGCAAGTCCCTTTTTTACTCTCTTTCCTGTACTTATAAAACTTAAGCTCAACCTAAATGCTCACCTTTGTACTTGTGCACGATCATTGTTGGCAGACGAGGTAAAATGAATTAGGCTGGAAGGCGTGGGAAAACACAGTGTTCCATCTCAAAACACCTCTCATCCACAAGTCTGATAACCTATTACACCATTCAGTCTAAATCATGCCTATTGGATGGATTGCATCTCGTTTACCGGAAATGAACTAGTCGGTAAATTTGTTATAATCAGTCCATCTGAATATGATAGTGGTGGGGAAGAATGCAGTGTTCTTCCCTTTAGCACAGCATATGGATTTAGCAGGTACACCGAATCGACCGTGCCCATTAGCGCAGACATCACTTAAGTAGGTGGCTCTCTCGAAGGCATTTTGACTCTGCCATGCAGGAGGTGAAGTTAATTGGATGAAACGTGAGAAGGTAAGTGGGTAGTTAGTTGATTCAGTTTTGATTACCTATTGAGTGAGTCAAGAAGATGCGGTGTTGTAGGGGCACTAATGTATTACTAATGGGTTTTTTATTCATACCCTTCACTCTATTCTTTTAATTCATTAGTGATCCCAATATTTTCAAAAGTTAAACTGCAGCTATTTAACCACTGGTCGCTACTGGCAAATCTTACTGTTGCTCACTTAGCCTTATCCATCATTCTACAACAATTTCCTTTTCACACATGCTAGCGTCAAAATTAGGACTCTTTGTGGCAATCTGAATGATAACACCAACGCGCAGACAGAAGATAATTTAACGATTTGCGATTCACATCTTTGAGTCTAGTGACAGGCCATTATAGCTGGTAGGTATTCCTCCACAGCAAGTTGGGTGTCAATGCTTTAACTTGCGGATGTGTAACCGCATGCAGCATGGTGTCGTAGTTCAGCACGACCATTTCTAGCAATCTTTCAACATGTACGCAGGATTTGTTTGCCTCGCAG
>NW_020170714.1:13133-16342 GCF_000524195.1 Echinococcus granulosus | reverse complement strand
ACCAAAGTAATGCAATCATCCACAGCCGCAAACTCATTGCTTCAACTGTGGCAGGATGTGTTGCAGCTCGCCATAATAAACTGGTAAATGGCACGTGGCCTATTTGTAGTGCCGGACTCAGGTAAGAAAATGGGCGTGTAGTATGCAGTTGATGCTGACAGTGAGCGTTTCGACCTCCGTACACTTGTGCTTGAAGGCATGAAATAGGTAAGGTGCTCGAGAGGCATGGAATGGTGCAAAATGGAAGAAAATTGTAGCCACCTTTACACCTGAGAGCAATCACGATGTCTCCTTCCTTTGCAGTCAAAACTCCCCCGTGTTTACCACTCAAGAACTTGGTCATCGAGAAAGCGAGGTG
This sequence comes from Echinococcus granulosus, assembly GCF_000524195.1. Taxonomy (NCBI): domain Eukaryota; kingdom Metazoa; phylum Platyhelminthes; class Cestoda; order Cyclophyllidea; family Taeniidae; genus Echinococcus; species Echinococcus granulosus. The sequence continues at coordinate 15,984 of NW_020170714.1, read as the reverse complement.
TACGCTTGCGTCTCTGGTTCTGATGGCGCTAACTTGGCCACCGCTGGTAGGGACGCCAGCCGATCACGGTAAGCAGTGAGAATATGACCCCTAATGCGAGAGGAAGAGATCCTCGGTGTGAGATCCAGGCTCACGATACTCGTGTTACGTGAACATGGCAGATTACAATTAACTTATCGGAAGAGAAAACGAGCATCGCCTTTTGACATGTGGTGGAGATAGCAGGCGAGATAAAAGAATTGAAGACGGCTATCCCTGTGTAGCACGAAGGTGGGAGATGCGTGATCGTGAAAGCAGTGCACAGCGCGCACACGGCAGATAAGTATGCTAGCAGCAATATTGTTTCCTTGCTACTAACGAGGCTTTTTTACTTCTGTGTGTCGGAAGCGCCTCGTAAACCATGGAAGAGCATCTGTGACAAGCGAATTTTGTCACATCAAGCTGAGGTGTTTGCAACGCCAGAAAAGCAAAGGGAAAATGAAGTGCAAGTGAAACCAATTGCCGTCACACTGCGTTTTTTGCACATTGCCATCAACTGCATGCACCATTCTTGTAGACTCGATGGGAGTGATGCGCATTATGAGAAGCGCGACTGCCTCATAAGCCCCCTCTCATTGTGTTGTCACTGAGCACGGGATATTGCATTGCCTTTTTCAACAACTTGCTCTGCTCCTACTTTGCAAACACAAGTCTGATTAACAACTGCACAGGATGGTTGGTCAGCCTCCTAGTCGTGTGATTTTTTGATTGGTGAGTCGGTAGTTAAGAGAAGGGTGCAGGATGTTCCAGTTTGTCAGCTTCCGTAGCTTTCAAATACGATCTACCAGTGTTCGACAAGTCAATGGTTCAATCTTCTTCGATCTTCTCCAACCAGATCATTCTTCACAACTCCTACATCAGTGCATGATGGATCGGAAGCCGCCTATAAATAGCCTCTTAGGGGTCGCATTCTCGCAACCACCACCGCATGCCCATCGCAATGCCCTCGTTCGGTGGGTTTCCTCGAGTGATGAGTGCCACACTTTGCCTCTTATGGTTTGAAGTCAATTGGCCTATCATCGTGCAGGCCTGGCGACAGCAACTACAGTATAGCCGACACAGATAAGACCTTTGCAGTTTGGTATGTTAAAGCCTACTGGCGATGCCCGCAGAGTGGAGTATGAAATAAATACCATTGCTTTGACATAGGAATAGTTTGAACTCAGCGCCTCGCAATTCACAAGTGAATAGGTTTTAAAGACGAAGGTGTAATTTGTGATAGTGCATCTTCTGGCTTTAGGACTTTGATGAAGTTACTTGTGGTGATTGTGAGATGTGAGGTGCTACCAGCTAGAACGGATGAGCTTTGAACGGCAAATCATATTAGTACGTTGATTCACTCTTGATCGCTTGTGATTAGTACATGTGATAGTGGAAGCTGGGGTCTTCACCCTCGTCCCCCCAATGCTTGTGTACATGTGTGTGTCTGAATGGAGACTTCATTATTGTGTTTAGGTTATCTAACGAAGAGGAGGAGAACACTAGCAAGTTAATGGCTTCATCATCATCATGGAGACAGGTAAGCGCTGAAACACAATTAAAAAGTCGGCATACGTTATTTTAGACGATCGCAGATGTGGAATCTACAAGGGCAGAAAGTAGCGAAGGAAGGTTTGATCATGGATCTACTTCCCATGCAACTAAATGGGCAGATAATGCAGTCTCGTTTATGATCAAAGATTTCTTGGGATGGTGCGATTGCTTTTATCCATCGTAGGTTAGTCAAAAGCACCATTTGAAGCACACACAAATTTTGGCAGCGGAAGCAGCTCGCGCCGTTTGGCTCGTATGGTGCAATCGCCTTACCGTCCTCAGTAATTGCAGATTCTCTGCTTCCTCTGATAAAGCACTTAGTACTCAACGAAAGGTGCTGAATCTCATTTTGTATTAGTTTTTCATCTGAAGTAGGTTAAACAAATGCCCGAACTCTGAATCGCTAGGTAGCATCGCGTATAATTTTGGATACACGAAAAGTGCCGCGACATTAAAAAGTCATTGACGTGGCTACACACCTCATTCTGCTATGAATGAAGGATATAGATTTCGTAGTAAAGCCCATCGACGCATTGGAGAGGAATGGTTGCATTAACTCACTTGCACCAGAATTGCACTTTAACATTGATGCGATTTTGACAAACCGTATGTGGAGATGTTTTATTACCCTATTCAAATATATCAGGACCGGTATGTTAATTGGCAAAAGTCTAAGTGGAGAACTTGTCATCATATTGCAACTTATCTTCGTCAAAATTTAACAGGCAGTATGAATTGCACGGAAGTCACTGCATTTCCTATGAAAATGCACATGCTCGTCAGTCGGCTCACAGATGATGTGCAAAGTAGGAATATGCAGATGATATGGGAAAGTGAAGGGTGGAACAGACTCACAAATCGGCTATTAGTCTACAAGGTTTATTTCAAAATTGTGGGTTTTGAAAGAAACAAGTCTTGCTTCAACAAAGTCGACCCAAGTTATTGAGTCAGAGAATCGAGGGCATCTAAATATGTCCCCCGTTCTTATACCATCTGGCAGCCGTCGTTAATGGCGCAAAACCACCACCACTCGTAGAGGTGTTTGCCCTGCATTTGCCAAGTAGGCAACTTCGATTCAAGACTAGTCCTAACGTCATCAGCTCACTGTCATGTGCACTTACCCACTTATGGGTTTCGCATCCTCGACCACATTTCTAAAAAATGTCGCGCGTAGGTCACACTAGTCTTGAATGAGATTTGTCGCGGCATTGTCCGATTATCTGTCCACATCACCGATACCATTGGAGGAAGGCCGAAGTTTGATTCGCTTATGCATTAC
>NW_020170714.1:10333-13033 GCF_000524195.1 Echinococcus granulosus | reverse complement strand
TTTTGCAAGTCTTGACCCACTTGTTGCCACTCTCATATCTGCCAGGCCATAACTCGTTGCTGCAGAGTGGATAAACTACAAATGAGGGAACAGTTGATGCTGGGAATATGCACTGGAAAATTGGCATGAATTGTAATGCAGGATGTCGATACATCACCAGCATTGAGATGTTGAGCCATGACTTGCTCAAACCGAATCCAATAGCTGTTGTGGATTCTGCTTCTGCTGCTACTGTTGCCGACAGATAAGTAGTATGTGCAATTGCCCCATGGAAATGACAGCTTGAGTTGCCACTTCGTTTCGAACACTTTGGCTCAACCAATCCGATCCCGGTAGACATGGCGAACTACCGTGAAAACCACTCAGAAATAGCAAACTAACTTATTGGGGTTTAAAGCACACTAAGGGGTTAGAGTCAAGTATTTTCGTAGCACACGTTGCATTCCTATTAAGGAGCTCGACCAGACTTCACAAATGCATTTGAGTGGAAGAAACTACCTCCTCAAACATGGCAGCAACAAAAGCATGTTGGGATGACAATAAGGGCAGCTGTGTCTTTTGCGTCCTGAGTTGGTAGGTGGTTCATTTGCCACGACATGTAGCAAAATGTGTCCTGCAAAGGACTGAATAATCTCAACACACTCAATCTGCAGCATTGACATAGTCTGCAATCTCCATGCTATTGAATGAAATATCTCTAGGAGTCAAACGTGACCTCGGGGATTGATTAAGCTAACATCTTCATCTCAACCACAACCAGTGGTCGTGACTGTTGACACGGACATGGACATGAGCATTAATCACGTCGGCATGGGATAAGGCACGACCTGACCTGCTGCTAGGCCACCAATTCGCTTAAAACATTTAAAAGCGCATTTGGGGAGAACTGGCCTCAAAATGCGTCAAATGCTCGATGACGTCTGCACATGTATTGTTCGAGAGCAGAAACATGGAAGGAAAATAACCTTAACCCGAAAGTGGATCTATTTTGAACGTGTTCAATAAAATATTGAACGAGGGTACCTTGAAGGTCGTGAATGTTACTAGTGAATGCGAAGAAAGCTTTGAGGCTTAAAATCTACCTCATTATGATAACATACGTTCAGACATTTATTCACAGCTCTTGGCATTTTATCGGATTCCTTCGTGAATTTGGAGGCGTTCAGGCCAGCCTACCTCCATCCTGAAGCAATAATATTCTTCGTACTTTCACCTACATGAATTCAATAAGAAAGCTTAAGGTATTACCTTATGAAGGCATTATTTACGTTGGCTTGATTCAATTGGCTCTCGTCCATGCAACAAGATACGTGGTGCATTTCCCTCAAACTATAACAGCTAAGTACCGATTTGTCGTTTTGGAAGGGGTTTGATGTAATCCTATTCGTAGACATACGTGAGCATGGTGGCAAAATGCTGCCTCGAAGAGACAGTCGCCATGTCAGATCTGGTGTATCATGCACAGAGCGACGACATTACAACAATGGACTGGTTGGAAGTGCACAGCCTAGCCTACCCACAGCCGTATGTGCAATGGCAATGTGGGTGGAATGAAGAATCCTGCAAATTCCTGGTTTCCATTTCAATAGCATAGATGGCGTTCATCAGTCACAGCTGTCGTCATTCTTAATTACATGAATTGACTTTAACTTAAGGAGTAATAAGATGAATCAAATAGATTTACACGATATGCAAATGACGACATCATGCAAAGGAATGAACACATACCTACACTAGACTACTCCGAGTGTGAGATCTACATCTCTGCTTTCTTCTATTGGCCGCCATGATAAGACGTCCATAATGCTGGTCCCCTAAATTGACGGGAACTCAACAGTTCCCCTCCCCTCATCCTCCCTCTCTTTCTCTCTTTCTCAGTCCGTCTGTCTGCCCTAGTGCAAACCTTCCCCCGAGATGTGCTGCTGACCTACTCCGAATCACAATGTTGGACTGAATGTTGTGCTACCAAATGGCATATTCAGGGTGAACAGCTCTTGACCCTACCATCAGCATGGTTGCTGTCACATATTGGGGCATGAGCTCTGGTCTAGCGCCAATCACTTTGAGTTGGATGTCATGGTAGTGTTAATAGAAGGATATGACTATGACTACTCTACACAAGCGAAAGCTCTGCAAGTGCAAACACGCACCGCGATATGACTCCAAGCAGAACAGGGAGCAGGGATACATTCAAGTTCTGCGCTTATCAATGCATTCAGATGGTTTAGCATTGCGATGACACCTATGACACTGCATCATTGATCACATGATTGATTTGACCAACAATGTAGGAGCCTGGTTGGTGGGGTCTGTGAGGAGCGAGTGACCAATCAACGGTCGTGAACGGATGATTATATAAGCAAGAGCACTTAGGTGGCATCGCAAATAGGTACTGCGATGACGAACGAGGTGACAGTTTCATTCTCAAATGCTCCACCGAGCGTCGTTTACGAAGTGTGCAAATATCTGACATTGAAAGAACTCTTCGATCTTTGTGCAGCCTTCCCCAATTGGAAATGGATACTCTCCTGTTTGCCAACACTGAAGCGGTACTGCCGTAATTGGAATTGGGTGGACAAGCCACTCTGTGAGCCGCTGTTTACGGATAAGCCTCTTCCTTCTGACAGTATTCTCCAGGCCCTAACCCACCGTCTTCATCAGATTAACTTCTTCGACTGCTTCTTGAAGAGAATGCGGTCG
>NW_020170714.1:6947-10233 GCF_000524195.1 Echinococcus granulosus | reverse complement strand
TACATTCGACGTCAAGTAATAACGCCGAAATGAGACTGCTAGAGAAATCAAAACAGATTCATTCCAGTAAAATGTGCCATGTATCAAAATTTGCCAGATATTACTGGAAAGTTAAACATTAATGCCACATTTTTAGGAAGGCAATTCTTGTTCCCGTACATGTTCATTGCTAAGCATGCTACTGCCTTTCACGGAATATTTTGAATTAGCTCATCTTTTGCCTCGATTATCCCTTTTACATCTGTGGGAGGATGTCATGCCGCTTTACTCTCATGTGAACCTAAATATTCATGCAGCTTAACTACATCAGCTTTTAGGGTCTCACTCTCTCGGCTCACGCATTTTCCATCGATGTGACAAAACGCTGCATGTCTCGTGATCGTAGTTCTGACAAGATGACGTGTGGGATGACGTGGCAACTCTACCTTGGTAACATTATGTCAGATTTTCTACCAACATTAGTTATTCTCCAATTGCCTGCTTAGCATCTTATGGAAAACAGAACTTACTTAGGCACACTCTTTGTAATTTGGTACAAACACTAGATGAAGGAGAATATTTTTGTTTTAGATGGTTCATTTTCAATTTTCCATGACCAATGATGCATCAAGACACGTCAACTGATAATGTTCCTCAAAATTCACACTAGTGCGTGCAGACTACATAAGTTAGGGTAGTTGAGAGCATGAGCGACAAACAACGCACAGCCTTAATGTGATCATCAGCAGCGGCAAAAATTGAGGAGGAGCCCTTCAGTTGCAGATTATTTCCGCACAATTCAAATATTTTAGTGGCTTTGCAGTGGAGGTGTTGCCGGTCATTGTAGTTGGTAGCAGAGCACAAAACTTTGCACAGCAATATCTTCCGTCATGATCTCTGTCACTGGGTTGTGGCCACATTAGAATAGCTGAAGATGAGGGGTGGACTCTATTTGCCATCACTAAAATAGTTTTCAAGGTGGGTGCTTGGTTAAGCATGGGCAGCATTGTTTGCTTTGCTTTCATGAGAAGGCCATTTGACCATCTGAGGCCTGCTTAACTTACTAAATACGCAAATATATGTGTGAATTAGTTTGCTCAGATATGACCTACCAATTCCCTTTACCCAGTTTCGTGTTGTGTCAGATATCAGAGGGGGAACAACAAGTAATCGGTGAATGAGTCACGCCGATGAGCCCCTGCAACCTCCCCTTGAACATGCACACGAGCAGTCACCGTGACTGTGAAGCATTCGGCTACTTTTCGTCACTTTTGACTTGCAGACCCAGTAAACTGGATTTCGTTGTTTCTCAATTTTGCGTACGGATAAACACCACAAGCACTCAAGCACATTCAGCGCACACCTACTAAAATTTGACATTAACGAATACAGTTACTTCTTCTTTAAATTGGATCCGAATTCTTCCGTTAGAATCGCCTCAAGTATTTCAATGGGAAAATTGTACCGCCATTTCAAACTGTAAGAGCGAATGGATGGCTTTCTCTTTATACTTTCCCGTACACAAAGTGGAGTGACGCTGGGGGTGTTAGACAGACCTCTCTGATTTGACCTCACGAAGCGTTACAGAATTATGTCTCCCATTGCATTGTCTGATGACCCCAGATTGGCTACGCTCTTAGTTTAGAGGTTGACATAAAGAAAGTGTTGTCAGAGGGAGGGGATGAGGAAAGTGGGAAACAGTGCTAATTAATGACATTATTCAGAGATTAGGTGAGGAAGCAAATTTGTGGCGAGACCGATTCTGTCCAACTCCTCCACTTGGCTGTCATTAGGATCGGCCTGTTCTACCCACTGCCACATGGCAATATCCTGGTAGTATACGATGAAATCCGCAATATTATGCTTTGAGTCATTACCGTAGACTTGGTTTGACTAAACTTCGTGAAAGAAGCAGCCGAAGCAAGGTGGGAAATAATCAGGAATCTACGCATGTAGACCAGAAAGCATGAGACCTAGAAGGTGCGAAAATGCGGGGGACTGAACAAGTTCCATTAGTCACCGCAGTGGTCGCTTGCCTAGTCTCCTTGTCTTACTTGCCCTCCTTCTGTGATGTGTGACCATATCTGTGTGCAGGTGATAGATAAGTGATCGCCAAAATGATTATCATCCATTACAATAGAATGGATATGAAGCCGCCTATCACTCTAACTTATCAAACGCACAATTTATTTACACACCATCTTAACGACGACAAATGCAACCGTCAATTGGGCGATGATCTCATCTGCCACAAATCATATCCTACACTGGACTCAAAAATTATCCCGACGATGATTAAAAACCACTAAATTTGGAAAAAAACACATTCTGATTCAAGATGTTGGCTTGATCAATCGTGACCTCGTGTGAGGTATTTTAAACGAAAAATACGTGCTTGCTATGTGGCAAGAAGCAGATTGCTTACGAAATAGACGGAACTGCAAAGAGGCAAACAAGCAAGACGCCTGGCAAATTTTGTTCGTATTCAAAGCGTAAAAATTGACAGTGAATTCCGCTTTTCAGCCTAAGAATTGTCTTCCTCCTCTTTCTGCAATTTGGGAGTCACTTCTATGCCTTCAAATACATGTAGAAATCTCGCCACGCAATTAGAAGCACTAAAGTAGTTGACCCAGCGGAACCGTTTGAAGGCTGCAATGAACCCCAAAGGTCAAGCTTGTATGCAGTTTAACGTTTTCCTGATGTAAAGTACCATTGCTAGGTATGTTCATAAACGGACCTCTCTTTAGCTAAACTCGGCTACATTTCCCATTATTACCAAACACTTATGATTGATAAATGAATGAATGGGGATATGCAATAGTAAAAGAGGATGAAAACATTAAAGTAGAAAGTACGTTTGCAAGGGGAGGTAGGCGCACTTTTGGTAGAAGTTGACGGTGTACTCTTCAGCTCCTGGTCATGGATGCGTGGCTTCATTCTTAAGTCAGCTTTGTGAAATTTGCTCATTCACGTTATGTACTTTGCAGTAGATACAGCTGGAAAAGAAACGTACAAACTTCCTCCAACTTACGGTTGGTACTTTAAAGTGCTTTTCTTTTAGAAGTCTCCTTGCCTCTTCCCTTATACCACTAAGTCGCTGCTGCAACTATTTTGCCTACACGAAACCTGCAAACGATTTACTGTAAGGTGTTCTATACAGTTTCAAAGCAGTCGCGACTGTGCTTGCCATTTAAAACGTGCAGCCTCTTGATTGAGGACTTGCATTTTAAATGGTGTCTTACGGGCGATCTGCTGCATCCGCAAATTGGTGCAGTGATGTAGCAGAATGAACTCCCCATGAGTCGTG
>NW_020170714.1:4496-6847 GCF_000524195.1 Echinococcus granulosus | reverse complement strand
GTGTGGGGCCGGTTTTGTAGGATCTACTTACGAGATGTCAAATCATGCGTATATTTACGTCCACCCATTGAGTATTATGACCTTTATTAGTAGTCTGGTTTGAGCTGAATTTATTTTAATCAAAATCCATTTAACAAAGCTTGGTTATATAAACGTACATTTCGATGCAATATAGATTTACAGCTACTTAACTCACATCATGTATAAACAATGCTTTGAGAAGACGTATAGAATTAGACTTTCTAAGCAGCGTGAATTCCTTGTTTTATCCACTCAAGATGCTGCTTGCATTAATTATGGAGGATCTAAGTGATAGGTAGATGTGGCAGCCTATTTTACACAGCTCTCCTCTGGGGGTGTTAGGGAGGCATGTTCCACTGCATACTGCTCTAGACCCTCTAGATTTAACCCTGGCTGACTAATCTATATTAGTAGCAAACTGAGCAAGCGATAGTTAAAATGGGCTGACAAATAAGCACTTGTCCATTTCAAATAACTAAACTACAAAGTAAAGAATAGTGTTATTGACTGAGAGGAGTCATTAGGAAGGGCAATTGCTCAGTCTTTCGCTTAATTTGGCAGCTTTTTCCTGCAAGAGATACTGCTTTATGATAGTTTTGCAAAACTAAATCTGAAGCGCTTTACTTTAGATCATCCTGACGTATTCAGACGGATAGGGTGGTGTGCTAGAATAGTCTTTGCGCACAGAAGTGATGAGAATCTGCTGATGTCAAGCCTTGTATTATACCATTACGAGGGTGATGCATATCTGAGTGGACCAGTAATTGGAGAAGTCGGCTTAATCCGGTGATCTTGGCCTCATCGCTACACCAGTTGTGCAGATCACTGCGTCTTCGTGATTAACAGCAAGTAGGGAATGCAAACGATTAAATGAAGATAATCGAGCTATGGTCTTTTGACAAAGTGTCTGATCTCCTTTCTACCCTCATTTAGCACACCATTTTGGAATGCAAAATGGGTTTTCTTCTCCTCACTTTACAAACACCATGGCAATATTCTTGTGTCACTGTGATAGTAGATGAGCATGAATGTCAAAGACTGGGGCAGTTCTACAAATCAAGTTAATGCTTTAAGAGAAAATAAATGATGTGCATTTCCATCGGCTCAAGGTGATAAACATGACAGCATTTGGATACTGTTAGACGAATGAGTGGTTTTAAAAAGGCAATATCCTTGATGAAGTTACAAGGTGCGACTTTGCCATAAACTTTCTTACAAACGTGGATAAGGGCAGCTTATTCTGACCCAGACCACCCTGCAGGCCTAACCATCACCGTCTTCATAAGCGCATGCTTTGACGCACTTTCTTCTTGACGAAAGCAAATGCGCCTGAAATGTTACCCAGCTATTCATGTTTCACACGTTGCCAGAGACTTTTACTTCACAAATACTAAGACTTTATGGGTGGGAAGAGTGGGTGTCAATTAGCTGCCTTTGCATTGTGCTTGATATTCTTCCGCATCAACACAATCCTACAAGTCGGCATTTTCAATGCAATTCATGCATTCAAAGCAGTGGGGCCAATTTGAAGCCGGGACAATGGAAGATGAAGCAGGTGAGGTAGCAATTGATTAAATCGTCTTTTATACAAATATGCAAATCGCGTGGGTGATTCCACTATGAACAGGGAGAAGAAATGCTGCATGTACAAGGAGACATGAAGATATGACACAGAACCAGAGCAGGACCATACAGGGGCAGTCAGTAAAACGCCCCTAAATATCTTGCACTATGGGACAGCTACACCAGTATGGACTTCACTCCTTCTTTCTCCCCTCTTCCCGTATCCGGTGTACTCTACAAGCAACGGCATGTTTCTACGGTAGGGCTCTTTCGGGATTGTGTGGTCAATAGACAGTTCGGCAGCTTCCTTGTTTGTGACGTTTAGTTCGGGCCTGCTTCAAAACTCTGCTCACATGCTTTTCACTTTCACCTTTCCCGTTTCAACTCCCACTCTATCATTCACGGTTTGTGAATGGCTCAATTGTTCTTATTATCTGCTTCGCTTGCGATATCACGTTACTGATTGAGTGACACATGACTCTCCTTAGTACTGCAATTTGCAGCAGCGCTAACGATAAAGAACTTCTTTAACTCAAGCACGCGACTGTTTGACATTGATCACCACTTTATATTCGTGATGGGTGGAGATGTTGTGGGTCGGACAATAGCCGTGGAAGTAGGGCAGTGGATGGAAAAAGGCCCTCAAACATTTTTTTTGCAGCAAGGCTAGGTTAAAAATGTATAACTATGAATGAGAATGAAACATTCGCTTACTTATCACTAAAGCAAGAAGGTTTGCAAAAGCGCGACACTATAGACCAGTGAGA
>NW_020170714.1:0-4396 GCF_000524195.1 Echinococcus granulosus | reverse complement strand
GAGGAGTGAAATCCTGCATAACCCACGGTCATGGCGGGAGCGAAGAAATCGAGACAGCCGTTTTTGCGTAGCTCATAGTTGGATGATTCTTTGAGTTGGAAACTGTGGGAGTGGATAAAAAGTGACCGGTGGTGGCAGAGCGTGAGATGCGCCAGAATGCAGTGTTTGCAAAGAAAGTCATTTTAAATGAGTAGTCTTAGAGAAGAAACCATTCTATGCTTATGATGTGGCCTTATCACTTCCTTGAGTGGAAAGGTCCTCCTAAGCAACAGAGTTACATCTTCAACAAATGTGCTTTGCCACATAAATCAAGCTGAACCCACCTGCATTCACGGCGTGTGCCTGCATAAATCAGTAAGCCGCGTGTATGTAGCCTACCAGTTTTTTGAACGTGAAGCACATCTGAGGAAGCGCCACGGCAAAGACGATGGAATACAATTTTGTGTATTTCCGTTTCAGCGCAATGTATTGTTTTAAATGGAGCCAATTAATTACCTATTTCCCTTTTGTCACCATTGTCAGTACCTCCGTGACTAGCGTTCGCAAAATCCACTCCATTCACATGGCCAATTTGCTGGGCCTCTTACACTCTTCCCTTCATTTTGTTTGTTCAATAATCTACACTGCTCCATTCAAGGTATTGTCTTCGAGCAAGGGTTACTCAACAAAGCGGGTCCTTTAAATATTTCTCTTTGTCTGATGACTAAAGCATTACACTTCACACTTAACTGAAATATTTTGCCCTTTTATCAAGAAATTTAATGAGGACGAGTTGTCATGTAACACCAACTTTAAATCATCCTTGTCCGATTCGGGAGCTTACAGGTTGAAAAACGGTGCTTAATGTGTTAGAAGAAATAAGGTAGCCATCTTTTCATGATTATTTTGTCGGACGACTGTTGCATGGAAAGAGACACAAAGAGGAACCAACGTCATTGATGTGATAGTGGCCGCAAGCATGTCAAACATGTACATTCAAAAAGCCACTCCACTCCAATGGGTCACAATGACATCAAAAAGATGGTTTTGATGGCATAGAATTTGAAGGCTCTGTTGTGAGTACGTGGATGTCATTGTTAATGCCGAGGCAACAAGTTGCTTACTGATGTCGTTCAGATGAAATGTGAGTACATTACAATGAAGCAAATGGAATTACCAGATAGAGGGTTCACGAAGAGGGCAAACGTTGTCGAAACTGCGGTCGAGCCTGAAAATGACGTCTCGTTGTACAGATGTTTCGCAAAGCGTGGTTGAATTGTATGTTAGTAGTTAGGAAAATTATGTGGGTTGTACGGTGCCAAAATGGCGGATTGTGAGTTTCAAAGTGAATTCATCGTCTTTCTACAGTAGCGAGCTAATTTTGTGCTCACTTCTGAGCAGACCATATGTATGGTTAGGTAGCAAAGACCTCCATGAACGGGTGTCCAGGTGTGAGTTTTCATTACCAACTCCGATATGCCCTCTCTCTCTCTCTCTGAGAAATCCACTAAAACATGGCAGTATTATGTTTCTGTTTCGTTTTGAGAAAGATAGGACAGTACTATTTAACCTTTTGCAGGCAAATTACTGGTGTCCAAATTAGGACTCGCTTAGAAGTGAGACAGTAGCATTGTAATTTATTTCCTCTGTAAAGACTACTCATCGTCACGGTGCAGACAGATGATAGAAGTTCCATCATATATATGTAGGTGAAATGAATGATTTCATTAGGTTATTGACTTTCCTCTATCTCCAGCTCATTCATTTATCAATGCATCAAAGTACAGTTATGGAATCAGTTAAAGCTCCTCACTAGAAAAGCGTTAAGCCAAGCACGCGAAACATTGGGAGAAAATGAGAGAGGAATCTAGCTCCCAGTATCAGGTGCTCTAGTTGTAAGCAATTTCTACCGTTCGTTTGTTCGTTTGGCCTAGGTGGCAAGTACTTGGTTCAGATTTGGTGGCATCTTTGGCAAACTTGCCCTTTGGCTGCCGCATACTCAGCATAACTTTATCACACCTCGTGTCAACCTGCATTATTTCCATCAACTTTGGTAGGCAAAGAAGTTCCTCGACTAATAGTCTGGGTGAAACAAGTAACAAGTAAAGCCGCCCTATTTAAAGTAGGAGACTCCACGTAGGATGATGTAATCCATTTATCTGTGCACATTATGTAGCCACCACTTCGTCGCCATCATCAAGGTGGGCAGTCCTCTTGACGAGTGATTTGTCTGCAAACACCTCATTCCTGCTATTTCACTATGTGTGTTGCAGCAATCATGGAGGATGTTTGACAACTCTTAGTTGACAGATAACGTAATGCTTGAAAATCTCTCCTGGCAACTACGGATTTTGGGGTCACCGGGGGTCGTATTCCCCTTCCATTACGAATAAGATCGAGTTTCTACCTAATGCAGCAGCAGTAAATTTCTACCTTCGAGATGAATAAAAGGAAAGTGTACTCACTAGTCTATCGGAGGCGTTGCTAGCTACATGCTTGCTCTCGGGCATCTATAGTCACCCACTTTGTTCGGATGTCTCATGGAAGATTGCGGCAGTGTATTAGAAGCTGCGCCAGTGTGGGTGAACAGACTTCTTTCCGACTTCCACAAACATGCACTCTATGGTGGATGTGTTTGTTCAGACAAGTCACTAGGTTGTCTTTGAGGTCATCTCGGCTATTCGACTTCGAATCGGATACCTAGCAATCTCTTGCTGCTTTAGACGTGTGTCGGCATGTCATTGCCCCTCTTAGTGGACACTTAGAGAGCACAGTGGCGAAATGACGCATCGATGTCTAGAGAAGGGTCAGAATTATGCGAAGTGCTAGTGGCTTCACGTTCACTTCACAGAACTTAACTGCTGATTTAACCTCTTGACATAAAGCAGGATTTTGGTGGGCATTTGTTATAACGTGCACCAGAACATGCTAACCGTCATCTCACATTGAAATTTCATCATTCTTTGAATTCATCAAGCCTCGGCACAGTGATGTTTGAAGTTGATAGATGGCTGCTAGGTCCTGTTCGCTTTTCTTTTGAACTTACTAACTTCACAGGAATAATAGACTGTAAGCAAACATGAAGAGCCATAATTAGTGGCGCACGTGAATTGACCTGTCCATGTTCAGTGTCCTTATACTAAAGGGAACATTTGACAATTCACTGCGATGACACATTTTGAAGACGTAGGCAGATGTCTAGAGCAAGTAGTGGTGATCTGAGTGTTTATGCCCACATGTTAATGTTCCCCTTTACCTCGTCACATCGTTTCAAAAGAGTCGCTAAATGTTATTCAAATGTCTAATTGAGGATTCCTAATCCCAAGCATGCATACAGGCATTGGGAGACAGAGGAGAGGATCTAACTGCCAAGGTTAAGTGTTTAGGTCCTGACTAAGTAAGAGAAGAAGTAGAAATATTATAGTTGGTCCACTTTTGCCCAGTCTAGCTTATATTGCTTCCACCTCTGAGCAGACACAATGGTGGGTCTACAAATGTGCTCCTCTACTTCAGCACCTTCTGTACGCCTTTATCGCATTACGCGTCAAAATGCGTTGTTATATGCATCATTCGCAAGACGCTGAGAGGCGCCTAGGCCACCAGTTTGGGTGGAACCTAAAAAGAAGGAAGGCCACATTATTGGAGGTGGGAGACTTCGCCTAGATAATGAAATTCATTAGCAGAAGTATGTAGTACAGGCTTTCGGGTCAGCGTGCTCAAGGTAGCAAACATCTGGTGCAGTACTCCATCTGCAAATCTCTCAACCCTTTTCTTATTCTGGTGTAGGTGGTGTAACGATCATAAGGTACATCAGTTAAGTCTCAGTCGACAAAATGCAAGACGCTGGCGCCTTAGTTCAATCGCAAATGAGATTAAGTGGGTCATCCAAATCCAGGGTGAATATTTTAGACAGCTACGCCGCGGTCTGCATTTCCCGTTATCGACAAAGTGGCAGTTACTTCGACTTCGTTTGAAAAAAGTTGTAGAAGTCTGGATGCCATCTTTCACCTCATTAAGCAGATTTGGTTGATAAACTGAGAGGCGAGAATGGCAATGTGGACATCCACTTTGATCGCTTGCTACAAATTATACGCCGGCTTGCATCAACACTTAGATGTATAACCGAGTGAGGGATGAAGATGTGGTAGCATTAATTTTTGTTTGCTGTTCATATGGTCTAGCCGGTATTGCCTCTGCATCTAATCAGAAGCAATGTTGATTCTGCGAACTCGCTCATCTCACGCAGCACATTCACCAGGCCTTCATCACACTTCGTGCTAAGATGCACTATTGCTTGCATCAAGCCCAAACCACTGAGAGACTCTCCAGACACCAACTTGAGTGAGATGCGTGGGAAAGAAAGGAGCATATAAGAATGGTTAAAAGAACGTTACATATAGAAGGTGTCTCCGTCACG
>NW_020170715.1:17345-19240 GCF_000524195.1 Echinococcus granulosus | reverse complement strand
TTTGGGTAATCTCGATACCAGCGATAGCTTCAGCCTTTCTACTGTGAAGAGGGTTCAATAAAGAAAAATGAACATTCTAAAAGGAGGAAACTCCCTGAGTGCACCGAATTCAGCAGTGTGCCTTTATGCTGGACGTAATGAGATAGAAATAGATTCAAAATTTTGCAAGAAAAATGCTAGTAACCCTGAATTGACAATAATTGTGGCACTGCTAATGTCTTCAACAAATACTTTGCTGCATTTCTCATTTGATTGACCAGGTTCATGTAGTATAGCACGGCGCCTAAGCTCTTCTGCACCTGTTCCGTCCTTTCTCTTATCTTGCAGATTTTACTTATAGGAAGGGTTATATTAAGGAAGTGAATAAAAGACCTGATGGTTTATCGAGCAGAGCATGAATAAGCAAATCTCAAGGTGCCAAAAAGTACAATTTCTCCTTAATTTTCATAATTTGGATAAAAGTTGGCCGTGGCGGCAAAAGTTAGGTTGTAGTCTTTTATTTTCCTATACCTTTTTCAATTACTTTAATTACATAACGATAACTTTGTATGGCAAGTCAGAAACAGAGACTTAACTCTATTGTGGAATACTCCAAAATGGTTTCACAACATTATTTCTTATATGCTAAATGCGCCAATCTCTACTCCTTACCCCATACATTATTTTAAGTTTACATGAAGTGAAAAAGAAAGAAGGAGGGGAAGGTGATGGGACAGAAAGGGTGTGGAAGGTGAACGTCAAAAGTAGAAATGGAGAGTGCAAGAGTAGCTAAGTCGTGGCAGTCAATTAACTACTCCAGCTAAGTCAACAGAGCTCCCTCACACACGTATATATGGTCGACAGAGGTTCTAGTTGATTCTGGGGACAATAGAGGCAAAAAATATTTACACTCGACGGCAAATGTCCTGTCTTCACGCAAAGCATGGGAAACCTACCATATAAATTATCATATGCTCCCCATATTTCAATATGGATCCAAAAGTCAGTGACTACCAACTATGCTTCAGTTAACGGCATGCTTTGACGAGCAATAGAGGGGAGGAAAAGAGGAACATGCTTTTAGCCACCACATTGACATGGCAAAGTAGTGGTCCACTGATGCCATACTGATCATTTTTGGCTTATGCGCAATTTGCTGCCCTCTGAATTACCAATTTATTTAGGTATCTTCTTCATCAAAGCTTGTGTAAAGTATTTGCTTTATCAATAATCGGTGAAGCGTGCTGAGCAAATGCACTTACAAAGGAATAAGATCAGCTAATTATAGCACAAATATTTATCAAAGTGTTTAAGCACAGAAGAAGTGGATTTTAGATATACCTGCGTAATTAATAACTTCACGTTTGTGCATGTCAACTCATCGGTACGGCTAATGATCATCGTAGCAAAGCAGGCAATTCAACGCATCCTCCCACCTCTAACGTAAGAAGTCGAGCAAAATCACTAAGTGGTGCCAATCAAGCATCAGGGCTGCGGGCAGGACTGGACTTTCCAAAGAATTAAATGGATTTGTCTGTCTTGACGAACAAAATCAGTGCCTAATTACAGACGGTTTAACATTTTCCTGTTCTCCTCTCCTTACCTCCCTGGGGTATTTAAGCCAGACTAAATATCACACTTACCCCTATATGCCTAAATCAAGGGAAAATGGATTCTTAATTGACATCAGTCCATTGCAGGAATAGATATATCTCTAAAGCATGGGACATCTAATTGACACAAACGGTTCTCCAGAAATAACAGTAACAAATGTGCTACTTCAAAAAAAGGTGGTAGCAATCCAATAGAGGTGCTGCTAGCCTGTAGTCACACAAGACGTATTTGATTGCTCTCAAACTTGCGGAAAGCATTGCGAATGTACCACTCCCTCTAACATTTGCCATCATGACTCTCAC
>NW_020170715.1:15320-17245 GCF_000524195.1 Echinococcus granulosus | reverse complement strand
ACAAAGCATGGGAAACCTACCATATAAATTATCATATGCTCCCCATATTTCAATATGGATCCAAAAGTCAGTGACTACCAACTATACTTTAGTAATAGGTATGCTTTGACATGCAATAGAGGGGAGGAAAAGAGGGACATGCTTTTAGCCACCACATTGACGTGGCAAAGTAGTGGTCCACTGATGCCATACTGATCATTTTTGGCTTATGCGCAATTTGCTGCCCTCTGAATTACTAATTTATTTAGGCTTCTTCTTTATCAAAACTAATGTAAAGTATTTGATTCATCAATAATCGGTGAAGCGTGCTGAGCAAATGCACTTACAAAGGAATAAGATCAGCTAATTATAGCCCAAATATTTATCAAAGTGTTTAAGCACAGAAGAAGTGGATTTTAGGTATACCTGCGTAATTAATAACTTCACGTTTGTGCATGTCAACTCATCGGTACGGCTAATGATCATCGTAGCAAAGCAGGCAATTCAACGCATCCTCCCACCTCTAACGTAAGAAGTCGAGCAAAATCACTAAGTGGTGCCAATCAAGCATCAGGGCTGCGGGCAGGACTGGACTTTCCAAAGAATTAAATGGATTTGTCTGTCTTGACGAACAAAATCAGTGCCTAATTACAGACGGTTTAACATTTTCCTGTTCTCCTCTCCTTACCTCCCTGGGGTATTTAAGCCAGACTAAATATCACACTTACCCCTATATGCCTAAATCAAGGGAAAATGGATTCTTAATTGACATCAGAAAGTCCATTGCAGGAATAGATATATCTCTAAAGCATGGGACATCTAATTGACACAAACAGTTCTCCAGAAGTAACAGCAACAAATGTGCCACTTCAAAAAAAGGTGGTAGCAATCCAATAGAGGTGCTGCTAGCCTGTAGTCACACAAGACGTATTTGATTGCTCTCAAACTTGCGGAAAGCATTGCGAATGTACCACTCCCTCTAACATTTGCCATCATGACTCTCACGGAACTGACATTACGAAAGTAGCTAAGGCGATGCTCCATGGAGAAACAAGACGTTAATGCGATCGACCTAGTTTCCTTTGATAGTTGGATTTGCTGAAATGGAGTAGTCGAAACGGTGCACGGCAATCAAGGGGCTAATTTCGAAAGCCGACTCTTAATTGGCGAATGCAAGGTGTTTAGACGCTTCTCATAAGAAGCTAGTCTGGCTGTGTTTGTCATCTTAGGCTTTAATCGCAATCTTCAGGTTGCGCATCCTATTGGAATGAAACTTTTGGAGTTCAAATCGTCTTTTTGTCCTATATATTGCTTTTTGGATGTTCAGGTAGTGCTTACAACTTGAATATCTCAAAGATCCTGTAAGGTTTAGAAAAGATTCACTGAAGACCGTATAGGACAATCCGTGTCGACGAATTTGGTGTGTACACCAAACTTGAGCGACGATTGTAATGTCTTTTGTCTTTGTGGCTTCCACCTTAGTATCCTTCTGCAAGACTGTGATCAAAGGTTTTAGGGTTTAGTGGAGTCACTGAGAGGTGGAAATTGTTGAAGCTGCTGCAACTGACGCAGATTTGATAAAAATAAAATACGTCAGGAGTGATCTAAGGACACCAGTATCTTGTGCCCAAAAAGTTAACCAGATTCTTTTTGCATGTGTGGTCTAGTTGCTCGTGCAATTCTAAAAGAAATGTTTGAGTCGAGCCTGTGACTACTAGGCGCTTAATCTGCTAAAACCATTTTGTTGCGATAAAACCGATTTCTCAAGAGCGAGTTTTGACCCTCCCTGCCCGATCCGTTTGGCTACCTCGCTCTACGAGCTCATCTCTACATGATGCTATAGGTGTGTGCTAGTATTTCCAAGAGAGTAGAAAAAATGATAAAGTGTTGTCCTACATACTTCTTTGATTTCCTTTTAAAGTTAGACTTTGAAGGAGTGTAAAGGG
>NW_020170715.1:14175-15220 GCF_000524195.1 Echinococcus granulosus | reverse complement strand
TTACTGAGAGGTGAAAGTTGTTGAAGCTGCTGCAACTGACGCAGATTTGATAAAAATAAAATACGTCTAAGGTGATCTCTGGACACCAGTATCTTAAGCCCAAAAAGTTAACCAGATTCTTTTTGCATGTGTGGTCTAGTTGCTCATGCAATTCTAAAAGAAATGTTTGAGTCGAGTCTGTGACTACTAGGTGCTTAATCTGCTAAAACCATTTTGTTGCGATAAAACCGAGCTGATCTCTACATGATGTTATAGGTGTGTGCTAGTATTTCAAGGAGAGTAGAAAAAATTATAAAGTGATGTCTTACATGCTTCTTTGATTTCCTTTTAAAGTTTGACTTTGAAGGAGTGTAAAAGGAGAAGCCTTGAGAAGATGGCAGTGGCATTGATCGTATCCATTTCTATCACTCAATGATGCAACAGGTGGCCAGTGAAAGAAATCTGGAGTACACCAGTAACATGGCATAGGTTTTCAATTGCACTAGCAAAACACTGCCCAACCGAATAGTTGTAACGCTCACGATGAAAATATTTATCGAAATGAAATTTGGATTATTTGAGCCACTCATGTTAATGAGTTCAAGTAAGAGAATTATTTAGCCATCAGAACCTGAGTTTAAGTGATTTCTTGCTAAGGAAAGCAGAGGCGTCAAAAGGTGACACCCAAGATAGCAGCTGCAGGGCTACTGTTCAATGCGTTTTCAACTAAGACTTGCCTGTCTGACATAAAAATTCATCACATTGTCCCAGTAATTGCAGTATTAGAATAAAGACACCAGTTGTAGTTAATCATGTAATTATCCTTCACCAATTTATTGTTAAATATATTTATGTAACGTATGTGCAAAGCCTTAATCGAGTAGTAGAATTTATTCGCATGTACGTGGTAATGGTAGCAGCCGTGACAATCAAATGGTTATAATGATGGGCTCAAAAGTCGTTTCCTAGACGAAACAGTAACCTATTGCCAGTCGAAGCAAATTAAGGACAAAAATTGGGAGCATGCTTGACTCTCCTCAAATGGGTTTTCTACCCTTGGTAGGAT
>NW_020170715.1:12773-14075 GCF_000524195.1 Echinococcus granulosus | reverse complement strand
TATTAACGGGGCTGGCTAAGAATGAGGAGGGATAAATACGAATTGTTTTGTAAACAGAGCTTACCGAAGGTCACCCTCTCCAGAAGAAATCAAAAATGATTCGAGTGAGATTTTGCCCTTTATAGCTTATGAACATTAGGTAAATCTGAAGGGGCATCCTATTCAGCTTCGTCTAGTGAACTTAGAACTCGTGATATGCCAGAATTTTATAAGGCTACTAAATTGCTACAATAACATTGACATAGACATAATGAGACATTTTGGATAACACTTAAACTTTCAGGAGTAATGTGTATCCCTTTCTTTGGACCCCTTGCAACACTCTCTTAGACGATGGCGTTTACTGGATTTTATGTTTTAATGCTGGAACTTCAGAGTATGGAAGAAATTCCCGTGGCAAGCAGATATGCACATAGGCCTATACTGAGTCCAGGTACACTACCAAGTACATAATGATAGATGAACCCACTGAAAGAAAGTAAGCTGCCGAAGCCTCGTCTAAACTTATTGCTGTGACCTCTATTTTACGCGTGATCTTTGAAGAAGGGGATGTGGTGTAACCACAAAATTAGTGGAGGACACTATCTACATTTAAATATGCCCATGATGATAATATATTATGGGAGTAACAATATCGTTTGCAATTGTAGGTGGACAGGGAAATAAACCTAATTGATGATGACACGTTGACATAGAAGGTGTTTATGGCGACCGAGAAGAAAACCGACCTGACTCTGTATTCAGACATGGTTTACAAGCGATTGCCTAAATTAATTGGCAGTAGGGGTCTTTCGACGACTTAGTTTTTGACTTCAATTTCCAGTTCAGTCATAAAAGATTTGTATTTATAACAATACAAAATTTTTCAAGCATGCTTCTATGTACCGTATGGTAGGGGGATAGTAAAATTGCCTAGCTTTTGCTCAAATCAGATTTCTTTTCATCTAGTACAGAGAAGAGAATCGAAACGCAGTGATCCCTCATAATCACTATAATAATAATGAGGTTTGAAGGCAAAATATTTCACTTGGAGAAGAGGGAAATTTTCAGGACCAAATTAAGCAAATACTGAGTATTTAATCAAAAGTCATATTATGAAGCCAAGATACCGGTTGTCACCTCATGATAGGTATCAAAATTTACTGCCTACATGCTGGAGGTCCGCCAATCTCAACAGGAAAACATTTGACTTCAATTGGCCTTTAAAGTTTAGCAAATTCGCCACAAGAGTATTTGGCCCGATGACTCAGGGACGTGTGGTTGCATTGAAAGAAAAGGCCCTTTAGAATATTTTACCTATTT
>NW_020170715.1:10765-12673 GCF_000524195.1 Echinococcus granulosus | reverse complement strand
CCCACAACCACCACAGTCCTCCTATTCCTGGTGAACGAGAAGATGACGTAAGGTTGGTGGTGGCAAAACGCCAAGCAGCAATTCCACTGTCAGTGATGACACCGTCTGTAGTGGTTTTCGATCCCATCACTCCAGCAGTCATTTTCCCCTGCATTCAGAGCGTAATTCATCTGATGTTTGCACAGACCATTTTTAGGCTTTTAGGATACAAATCTTTGTATAAATATGCGAATATATTTTGCATTAGTCAAGCTGATGTCGCATTGAAAAACACGAAGGGCGTCCAGATAAAAGTAATAGAAAAGTGCATCGCCAGCAAATCCAGTGGACGACAATGCATTCACATTGGTGAGGAGGATGGAGGCAGTTGTGCTGTGACTACCATTCATCCTTCTTATAACCTTATCCCTACTTTCGTTGTTTTTCTCCCTTCTGACTGATGACAAGCATACTAGAGTGTGAAAACAATGAGGTGGCAGTTAATTCAGCAAGTGCGCTTGCTCAGATTACCTTTAATTGGACCATTGCTCTATTTAACATGCAATGAAAGGCTAAAAGCAAAGCAGACATTGATATTTACATCTAGCTATTGTGATTAGCATAGACAATTTGTCGAAATCTAGTCCATGGACTTACCCTCAGCAGGATAAGATAATTGCTCTGCTTTCTGAGTAGCCTTAAAATATGAAACCGTTGTAATTTCCATTTTAATCGTTCTCTTAAATACCACAAAATAGAATAAGATTTGACGGCTTTACTAAATGCTTCTTTCCTCTTTCTCATTAGCAGGCTTCTTGCACACATTCAACGTGCTGATGCGTTTTGAGCAGATTTGTTGAAATAGCTTTCCTTTGCCCCTTTTTGTTGTTACGACTTCTGCAGTTCATAGGGCAGGGAAATGTAGTACAAAAGTTCCACTACTTCAGCCTGTAACCGGGCTTGAAATCAGTAAATGCTCCTTATGCTTTTAAATTTGCTGTGGCTTCCATTGCCAATAGACCTTAGTTAACTGAGTGTCTGGCCATCAACGCCTTAATAAGCGAGTGGGTCATTCACCACCATCACACAACACATCCACCATTGTCTTTACCATCACTAACGGTTTCTGAACCTGTCGACTAGTGCATGTTATCTGTTGCAGTTGACATGTACCGCTGCGAGCATTACGATCAGGGTGGCATCCACTTCAGCCCTTCAAACAAATCATTTTTCCGTCCATCAATCAAAATTCCATTTACTGGCATTCACTTTATTTCTATTTAAAAGAACCTCTTAACTCCACTGAAGCAGTAGACGATTTTGCATGGAATAGTCACACAGAAAACGACTTTCCAAAAAGTCAATTTCATAATGTCATTTTGAAATACAGAAAACATTTTAGCAAGCAAATTTTATCCAAATACCCAAATCGAATTTCATTAGTTCCCTGCACCTTATCCGTTGATAAAACCAGTCCAAATAGGCCTCCTCATTGAATTTGTTGCCAAAATGTCTATTAATCATGTTGTAGTTGTTAAAACTGATCATTGTGTAGACAGAGGGGTTGTTGTAGGATGCTTCGCTATTGCGGCCTTTGAGTTTTGATTGGCAAAATAGTGGAAAGGTGCATCTGCGTGTGAAAAGAAATGCACATAACCGTTTATTGTTGCAGTAATTCCCATAGCTAAAAGCATGTTCTTAAGACCTTCAGCCATGGTACATCGGAGTTACTATGCCGACAATACAAATGCGTGAGTCGATCGCTGGAACGGTTGAAATAATTAGAGAAAGGCAAGCAGTTTCACTTGCCTCCGTGTACCTCTATAAGTCCCATTTCTCCTGACCAACACTAACATGCAAATTCAATAACGAATTAGGCTGCAAATACAAAAAGTGCTAAAAATTATTACCATGTGTAGTGCACTTACC
>NW_020170715.1:8062-10665 GCF_000524195.1 Echinococcus granulosus | reverse complement strand
CTTGGACAGCTAATATCACCGGTCTGATTTGTGTACTGTACCTATCGTTGCACTTGTTTTTCTCCTCATTTATGTCGTGACGTTGCCTACAGATGGACTGATGAAAAGAATGGTATTAGTACACAGTGTCCAACTCATATTCGATGCCGTCTTATTGAGATTATTGACTGAACAAATTCCTTGTTTTGCAGTATGCATTGGTCTCTTCCTACTAACACCCTCAAGGCATCAAGCCAGTAGCTCTATTCTATGAGATGATGGACTCAAATTAATCGGGTGCATGGAAAGTGTCTGAGTGTGCTTCACTACCGATTTGATTAGGTAGGGAAGCTGAGAGCAGTGTTATGTGGAGTATGCTTGCGCTAGACGAGAAGACGTTCCGGAACTCTCATTCATCCTGCTATTTATTTTATCACTTCAGCGCTACGCCTCTACATTGATGATGATTATCTCCGGAGCATAGGTTTGCGTCTCTCCTCCATCTTTTAGCAACAATAACCTGTGCACTGATGCACTGTTACCAGATTTTGCCTTTGAGATGTGTGGGTGAGTTTGAAGATTGCGTCACCTAATCACGGTTTGAATACCGATTAAAGCAGTGAAGTGTTGCCAAAACCTAGACAGACATCGAAGATGCAATGAGCGGCAGGCGTTAGTGTTATAATATGTCTCGTTCGTCAACCCACCATATTGCAGTGATATGGTGTGATGGATTTGAAGAAGGCAGAAGACCGACCATTTCCACGCTGAAGTGCAGTGACTATCCGAATGATACGATGAACGATTACATTGATGCAGCTGGTAAGTGCATTAGTGAATGTTTCATTGTGCAATTCCTAGAAAAAAATAATTTAGTGATTTGCGAAGGAAGTCTCTATAAAGTGACTAAGTAATATAATTTGGGAAGAATGGAGCGTATATCTTAATATACCATCCTGTTTTCGATTGATGTAAAAGGTTATAGTACGCGCATCCCTACCTCTTACAATCATTGCCTTTAGGCGGCATTCATTGCAAAGTCAGGACCAATGGACGAAATGTCAACTGGAAACGACAAATACATCCTCAATAAAGAAGATTAGGGCAGTCTCTGTCATCAAAGCAAAATTATATTACAAATTTTATCATTTATATGCCTTTTGAACCACAACTAAATTATTTTAAATTTGCACTCACTTATTATACATTTATTTTAAAATGTAAAACAGTTAATTGACTACTTTGCTTTTAGTGCTACAAATTATGGTAGAATGCCGATTGTTTAGTGCTTTATCTGAGCTTGAAAAAAATCCGTTCCTCTTTTGATAGCAAAAGATCTGGCGATAAACTTATGCGCCTTATTCAAGCTGTCTCATACACCGTAACAAAGAAATGATGAGCTTAGTTGTCAATTCTAGCTATTTTATTTTATAGTAAGTATATCTAAGGCGTTTCAAAAAATTTCATATGTGATTTAGCGATAAACTGCGGTACTGTTAACATGGAACCGGAAGGTTATGAAGTAAATGTAAAATACGATAAGTGAGGTGCTTGACTACTTAAAAGCACACCAAGTGTTATACGAAGCTTAAATTGAACACACAAGTTGACAAAATGCCTTCTACTGAGGACATTCCATAATGTCATACAAAATTAAGGTAATGTCTCTTTTGCCCTGACTTTGCAACTTTTTTTAAGCACAAATCTAGCATCTGTAGTATATTGAGGTAAGAAAATATCTTACATATCAATTAAATAACAGTTGAATTGCAGGTGATAATTTCATGTGAAACAAACTCACGTCAATCAGGAATGCAAACTAGTGTAATACTTTAGAAGCATTCCATCCCGTCCTCCCCGTGCACTGCAAATCCTATCACCTCAGAGCAAACATGTATTGTGATTGGTTACAGTCACCCTTCCAGCAAACTACATGAAACATAGCACACAGGTCCGCACAGCCATTCATGTTGCATTAAAAAAATGCAGTTCTATATAACTACACACCTAATTGGAAATGAAGATGAGGTCCATGGGTTCCATGAGGTAAGACGCAAACAGTTGCAGGCCCTAATGACGAGCCATCTAAGGTGCTTTAAGTAAAGAAGACAAACATTTTTCTCTTTCATCAATGTACTTCACTAAAACATTCTCGGAAGCCTAATAGAGCATACCAGTATGAGGAACGATCTCTCTTTGTCTCGTAAAATAACTGTAAGAATGGAGGGATGGTTAAATGATTTTGACTTTTCACTTCACCAATGCTCCATCATCACCCACCCATCCACATCCTTCCATTTAGTCGATTTTCTCCGCCTATGACTCTCCTCCTTCCTTGAAAGCGAAATGGACACCTCGTAGTGGAAACAGATGAGTGCACAAGTGCGGGATTGGCATCTGAATAACTAGGTAAAATTGGAGATGCAAAAGCGGAAGAGCTCCAAACTTGACAAGTAATATTTTTTTAGTGGCCCTTCTTATCCTTCTTCGCCACATTTACTTCTCTTTAATCACAGTCATGCACGAGGATCAGCTGAAGTAGAGAAGCACAAAGTCAAGCGATTTCTAGTCCCACAGTACCAATTATAGGGGATTTCGCTCAAAGGTGACACCGCACGATGTGT
>NW_020170715.1:5241-7962 GCF_000524195.1 Echinococcus granulosus | reverse complement strand
GCTTCGATTCCTCCTTATCTTCCACTTTCTTGTCATGCTAAACCTTACACTCTTCCATTCTAAAGACGTCAAAAGGCCAAAACGAACAAAACAGATTGAGATCCAAAAAAATGCTGGTAAGCCATGCTGCCTTCTAACCTACCTTTTGCTCCTACTCTTTTAGAGAACTTGATGAACAGACGATGTGCTAAGTTGTCAGGTTTAGCGAGTTTATTTTGAATTAAATATATCTATGGCATGTCAGACAATTTTGCTCTTGATCTAGCGAAACGCGGCTAAGCTTTTTACATGGATGTGATAATTTTCTGGGTTAAAGGGAAAACACGATACTTCAGATGATTGACAGCCAAAAGCCACACCAAGTGTCGCATGAAATACGAATTTAAAACCCAAAAGTTGCCAAAATACCTGTAACTGAGGATGGCCCATACATTTGTGGGGTTAGAAACCGCTTGCATTTGTGCTTTTCTGTTTGGGCTGACTGTAACAGAATTTCAAGAAGAAGAAAATGTAGAGAGGGAGGATGGAAAGGGCCACTAAGAAAGTATTACTCGTTAAGTTTGGTGCTCTTCCACCTTTTTTCAGAATGCTTTTACCAGCAAATGGATTTGGCTAGTAGGACTGGTCTTAATGATCTGGTAATTAATGGTACACTCTGCCTTTCTAATGATGTGTTCCATGGCATTTCTACTGCTTGTGAAGTTGATCCAACTTCGTATGTGTAAATTCTCAAGTGCCGCACGCGCCACACTAAGCTTTTCTTAAAATCATTAAATTCTAAAGGAACTCATTGTGCATAAAGAAGACCTCAATTTCATTTAAGCGTTTAAGCGACAAGTGCACTACCACCTTCTGTTGTCAGAGGGAGACCACGTTTTGCACTCCTTTCTGTCCTGAACCTCACGCGAGTAGAGCGCACTTTCGTGCAGATCAAGTGCAACTGAAACCCGGCTATCCATGCTTAATTAAAACATCCTATTGATACAAATTGTCCTAAGTAAGCGATTGTTTGAGATGTATATTAATGGGAATAACAACAGTCGGTTATCGAAGTAAATTATCAAGTGGAACTGCTAGCCTAAGCGTGAAGTAGAATGCGACAAAACAAAAATGTGTTTATAGACCTAAAAACCATTTGACGAAGAGTTTTTAGGAAGGGTGTCATTTTTTGGGAGTACCATCGCGCAATGACGATGCTGACGTTTGTCATAGAGTGCACTAAATTATTTCCATACATGTCCTGTCCTTCGAAGTGGTAGAGAAATATGACCCTTGCTGCCTACGAACTAATTTATAAAGAGCTTACTTAAAAGCTGTTTATGAGCATGAAAACTGAAGTTCGTCGGATGCCCCAGTTAGCAGTACAGAGATGTCAAATGGGATGTTGGAAGATGAACAGCCAATGACACTAGTGAGACTGCACTCGGAGTGAAATGCAGAGAGAGCAGTGAGAATGTTCGCCTTCCCCATACTCTCGGTTACGACGTGCCTTATCCCCGAAGACAATATAGTCACTCAGATGCAACACATTCAAATCCATGCAGTGTGGTATGTCCTACTGAACCAATCCACATGCTCTGACCACCTCATCACAGTCCACCTACTTCCAAAATGGTTGACTGATGAAAGTGAATTTAGAGTGCAGTAATACGTGGATTGCCGAAGGCGAAGCGAGCAGCACACAAGTAGACATGCTAAACATTCGCATCGGCAAGTTCGGTCATAAGTCTGGCAAGCTATAATTTTGAACAAAATATGTGCATGAATTAATCACTCGTGCCACCTAATGAGCGTTAGGTAGATAATGAAAGCGAGAAATGAGTGACACATTTACTGAAGAAAATTGGCGAGCAGCGATTCTCTATCCGTAGCCACGGAACCCTCTCTCGTGTGCCAAGCTTTCCGTCTCCATGCATCTGAACCACAAATGCAGGTGAAGATAATGCTTGGCCATTTACCTTCACATCTTATTCTACATGCATCTGTCAATGCTGCAATGCATAACTCCGCAATGTTAACACCAACGACAGTCTTAGCGCACGCTCCTTGCTGATGTGCCATGGTGCTGATGGCCCGTGTTGTGGCCTTGCCACTGCTACAATGGCCTCTTAAATTACAGTTTCATTTGTGCAAAGTAACATTTTAATACATTAAAGTAGGATATGGCTTAATATGCTACACTCATGCACGCCTCCACAATGCAATTTAGAAGCATTCACATTTTTGTCATCAAGCAGGACTGGTGCCTGCTGCTCGAGGCAATCCCAATAGACTACCCAAGCAAAAAGAAAGACAAAATTTCACCGATATGATTTTGTTTTAAATTGGATATCACACTTACAGGCAGCCCTCAACACATACCCACTTGAATTTACACGTAAGATGGGTGATATTTGCAGAAGCGGATTTGTCCAGACATTACTTTGCAATTTCGCCTGCAGAATACAAAAGTCTTTTTTCTCCTGCCTGACCAACCCTTTAAAGCCTTCAGTTACTCAAAGCATCCTCTGATATTTTTGTATTTGAGGCGAGTACAAAGCAAGCTCAACATCATGAGCCTTGGTTTACTGACGCAAATTATAGATGTCATGTGCCTTTTTCGGATTTGCATTTATGCATTTCACTTCTGCTTCAACAATCAAATTTGTGTCTTATCTAAAAGAAACGAGAGGAAATTAAGGAAATTCTAATAAGTTGTTAAAAAAGGGTAAATAAGTGACT
>NW_020170715.1:3321-5141 GCF_000524195.1 Echinococcus granulosus | reverse complement strand
CCATTTAACTGTTTGTATTCGAATTTATATTTTACTATTGCTACTGATAATGCTTACGTAGAGCGTATTTAGTAGGCACGAGAGAATTGGGATGCTTCGCCTTGTCCAGCTGACTTGTTCAGGTATAGTAGTTCTGTTCCACACACTAGTCCATTGCATGGTGATTTGAGTGATTCATGGGCGAATCAATTTACCCGTTTGCCGTTTGATTCTATCCTTGCTGTTTTCAACCAACAAGGTGGATATAGGTTGTATTGTTAATCTCAGTGGGAATATCTCACCTCTTCCATAAAGTCACTATACCACGACGAATCTAAGTCGGTGTGATAAGCGTGGTCCGCAGTTGTTAATGCCAAAATTGGTGGCGCGTGACGACATGGCCACTCTAAGCATAAAATGCAATTAGTTTTGCAACCAGTTACCTACAAATGCCCTAATGATATGTTTAAATTGAGTTATGAGGGAATCGGCTCGATTAGGGCATGCTCATTCCTATTAATTGGCAAAATTGTGACAGCTAAATATAAGGCATCATATTTTGTCCATTTGCATCCATAACAAACCGTTGCTTCTCTTATTCCCCAAACTAACAACCAATAAATTAATTACTGATTATAAACGCACTACGATATAAATCTGAATTTGAAGTTAATATTTAACACTTAAGCTCCAATAAATACCGAATACGTTATTATTTTCCAGTAGATTTACGCCCAAAGTGGCAAGACTAACTAATAAAAATTAAATGCAGTCGTTCCTCCGATTATTGCAGCAAAACTAGAACAGATCTCCTTTTTATGGATCAGTAATTTAGCAAACTTTGTCATAAGTTAAAATCAAATAAAATTAGAGTGATTTTTAAGCCTATTTTGTTTAACTTAACTCCACTGGCAGATATTAAGACCAAAGCAATGTGATGACGCTAAATGGCGCATAGTTAGTTCACTTTCTATATACAATAAGTAAACCACTTTACATGTGCCTGACTGTTAGCGTTTTACCTGAGACATGATTCCAATAGGGCTACAAAGCAGGCGTATAAGTAGCCTGAAGGCATGGTATTTTTAAAAGCTTTCTGCAGCACAAGAATTTATCCTCTTAGATTTAGCAAATTGGTTTATTTTAATGTAGTGGAAACTAATCGTAAAGCAGTGTACGAGGCGAAATAATTTGAATGGCGTATTTTTAGAAAGTAGAGAAAATGAAAGTAGCCAAGATTACACTTATTTAACGTTTTCAAGAAACGTATTTTCAAATTTTAAAAAACACAATTTCGATTAAAAGAAGAGATAGTTACTAGGACAGTCGTTGCAAACCGCAAAATTTCACCTTGGTGACCGAAGGAGGCTGTTCATGCCTTATTTAAACACGCACTACTATGCGGCCACTCCCAAAACTCATAAAATTCCAGTAAAAATTAGCCTCGTTAAAATAACCGCTCTACATTAAAGGCACAAAACATTTTTGTAAAGTAATTTTAATTTTTTATGCAAACTAAATTCACCCATGAGGCTCTGCCAATTTGTGTTAACGCAGATCACGTGATTATACAACTCAAAGTCGCTCTTAAATGGATGGGGCGTATTTGAAAGGCTTGATTCCAGCTTTAGTAAGTAATGATGGGGTTATAAATACGGTTTATTTTCAATTATTAATCGGTTATTGTTTCCATTTAAAGCTGCTCAACATAAAAGAGTGAAACCATATTTTAATGCAGAGTAGATGACTCCACATTCAAATTAAACTTGTGCCACATATTTAAATTAGCAGTCGAAAAACAAGTGTATTAACTTTTACCAATTGCTTAGTAATTTTTTTAC
>NW_020170715.1:1764-3221 GCF_000524195.1 Echinococcus granulosus | reverse complement strand
CAGTAAGTGTGGCATTTACATTACAAATATACAAATACATGGCAGGTTTCGACATAGCAATGTTGGAAAGAATAATGTAGTGACGTGTGGAAAGTTTTTTGGTGTTTTATGAATACCAAGTAAGTGGTACGATGCGGTTGTATTTACAGAAAGTGCCACCAGCATCTGCATCTATTGTATCTTTGAATGAGCACCTGAATGAATGTATGGATATTAGGCACAGATGAATATGAGTGGCATTTGTTGATATAAAATCACTTAATTGATATGTAAAGGAGGGAGCCAAGATTCTCTTATCATTTTATATCTCACAATGCATATTACTGACAGCCACCTAAACAACCGACCGCAATTAAACAGAAAAAAAGAAATGGATTTAATTCAAGTGAAGTAAAACAATGCAAAGTAGTCCCTACATCTAAATTGCTACAAAAGATGCCACTCTTCAGTAGTGTTCCTGATCGCAATGTACTTTAAAAATAAGTTGCTACTGTCAGTTGGCAATGGTTAATCCTCTTTTTAACATGCATGCTCATCTAACCTGCACCATTTATGATAAAATATAAACTAGTTACCTGTAAACTAGCACAAATTTAAGCTGCCTGCCATTTACAAGTAATTCTATACTTCAAGTAAGCTCTATTTGCTCAGTCATTTGCGCAATTTCAGAATCGCAATGTCTAACGAGATCCACATGTTCTTGTTCTACTATCCGACTTCATTCCCATGTACAAAATATTTTGATAAATGTAACGAGTTGACACGGCATCGTCTGAATCAGTCAGTGCCTTCTCCAGAGTGAGTGGTATTTTGACAAATATTTACGTATGTTTGTAACATACTGTCAGGTATCTTGTCATATGATCTACTAGTACTATTGTTTCGGCATTAGCCAACTCAACCGCATACGAAGTCTGTAGAGGTGAAGACGTGTAATTGTTGAAAAAATGCCTCTACAGGCTTCTTTGCTAACTGCTGTGCTACGACCCTACCATATTTCTCCTCTTTCTGTTCCCTTACCTCGTTCACACAACCCATTCAAATATGAAGTAAGCCTGTCGCACTTGAAACGTCCCAGCACTTTCGCAGTGGTGTTCAACACCAGATTTATGGCATGTATACAAGTGTAAGTGCGAGGTACGGAAGACCAGCTACGTCTATATAAACCTGTCATTGGTTTGTGCATCTTGCATGAGATAGGGAAGAGCCATGAGTTCACGAACTGCTTTGGTGTGGATCAGAACGACTGATCACTCTTCATCTCTTTTTAGGCAAAGTGTTCACGCTCATTTACACCTTGTTTTTGGTAACACTAGTAGCTACCGAACCTTTAACTGCAGAAGAGCGCAAAGCACTTCTTGATTTTCATAACAGCAAAAGAGGTCTTGTAAACCTCCGCCTCAGCCATGGCTGAACTGGTAGGTTTTCACCCATGCAATAATGCAAACCTAGTCTTT
>NW_020170715.1:0-1664 GCF_000524195.1 Echinococcus granulosus | reverse complement strand
GCCACCGCAACCGTTGCACTGAGGCGATTTACCGAACATAAATTGCTTTGTTTAAGTTAGCAGTGATGAGTGTGTGAATTTAGTCACATTGCCGACTACTACACCAGTTGCATGGATTGGCGTTTTCATAACCAATAATTGCAAAATACTTATGCTGCAGCCAATTAGCTGATAAGCCATTGTGAACCGGTGATAGAAACCAAAGGCCAATATGTAGAAAACCTATTTTTTTTGAAAAAAAATTGCAACATTTATGTAGGCACTTGGTGACATGCTGATATTACATTACTGGCTGTAGAATTCACTGATTTGGCTCTAAAGCAGCTAGGGGATTGAACATCTGCAAATGTGGTAAATAGTGACAAGAATTTTAGCTTCTGATAGCATTACGGCGATGCGAATCAAGGTAGCTTGATAATGATCCAGTGATTTCAAATAAAATTGTCCTTTCATAATTTTTTACTGTGAGTAGATATTTCGTGATATTTATAAACAAAATAACCAACAGTATTGGAAATATTGACGTAATTTACAATAATACTGTTATATCTGGCATGCCATCAAGTCATTATTGGATGTGCTAGCCAATGTAGGCAGTCGTAATGCAGTCGTGTTAAAATTAGAATTTAGTGGAAATTGCCACTTCTTGAACGTTTAGGTTGAAATTATCTTGCCTTCATTTTCCATGTAAGAAATAGCAAGAAGCAGCAACGGATGCACTTCGTCAAAATCATTCTTTCTTCTGAATATTATTTTGACATTCAAATTAGTTCTACTAATTAATGGCATATGTCATTAAATACCGCTGCAAAGATTATCAAACTTTTGACATTTAAGACTCGGTTCCACAGCCTAACTTCTTTTCCATACACGTACAATTAAAACTCACCCCCTCTGCTTGTATTACTTTGCAACTTATAAATTAAAGTCCCAATCATATGCCACCTTGTGGTTTTGATTATTTGAATTCCTCTTACCGTGAACTGTATGAAAATGATTACTTGCTGTAACCTCACCTGCCGACAAAGTGCTTCATAGCGTGAATTTTTTTTCCGACTCACTGGATGACCCATACTTTCGTAGTGGTAGCCTTTAAGAATGCTCACCGATCAACATCAATAATTGAATCGAGGAAGAAACAGACTTCTTTTAGTACTTCGACACCTCATTCCTGCATTGGGCATCACTTGCACGATAAATGTGTTCTGAACACTTACACGTCCGGAAATATGTCGCCAAGACCGTGAAGGTAGGCAACTGCGCTTAATGATCTCTTTAAGCGTCAGTATAACCACTATAATAACCATTGTATTTTTCACCAAATATGTGACTTTGGACCATTGATGTGCATACGATGAACCTATATGAGAGTTTGTTGTACTTAGTGGTGCCGGATGTATGATGGAAGAAGCCGTGAATTTCAGGTTTGCTGATCGAGCCCACAATTCGTAGAGCTACTGAGAGGAAGTAGCTAAAGAAACGGTACAAATACTAGAGCATAGTAAGCATCCTTGTACTCCAACCATCCTCACACCTAGTGTACTCTCATTATTGGTGATGGAGACTGCATAGGGAATGATGTCCCAATAGAATCCGTGCTCATGAACGTTAGCGGCAGTGTATATCATAACCTATTGTAAATGTCTCTATCTTTCTGTCTAGAC
>NW_020170716.1:3165-19188 GCF_000524195.1 Echinococcus granulosus | reverse complement strand
CCCTTGTAAAACCGTTACCTATTGCATTTGAAAATTGAAAGTGCATCACCAAATAGTGGGTGATTTAAAATACCAATGGGTACAAAAGAAAATTGTCGGAAAAAGCAAAGTCGCGCCAACTTCTAAAAATGAAGTAATAAAAACAATATTATGGCTTCCATTTCCGGGGCATCAACTACATGGAGATCACCGTTGAAATGAATCCAAATGCCAATAGCTTCTTTGAGGAATCCAGAGTAACTTTGCCACCAATCACAGCGGAAAGGGTTGAAAAGTCGCATCTCAAAGCTACACATTGGTTAGGAAACTGATATCCATACCTTATATGTGCGATGAGAATAGAAGAGTCCTCTCCGACAACTTTCATATGACATGTATGTGGCACCGCTGCCACCGAAGTAGGTGGAAGCCGAGGTGGGCAATTGGTGATGGTAATGATGTAGTCGTTGGCATTTTTTCTCCTCAAGACGACGCAGACACTGTGTTGGTGTAAACAGAGGAAGAGGAGAAGTGGAAGAGAAGGGGTGGGGGAATTTGTGTAGAGGTGGGGGCACGATAGCAAGGTGGGGGATGGAGCTCAGTGGTGGAGCGCTCGCTATGCATGCGAGAGGCCCCGGGTTCGATCCCCGGCATCTCCAACTCACGCGTGTGGTTAGCGGTCCTCAGCCAATTTCGGCTCCTCTCCCTCCACCCCTGCAGCAGCGCTCTATGTAGTAGGCAGAAGGCGAGTCGAGGTGGCTCTTTCACCCACCTCCACCGATGTCTTAACGTAACCTGCTCCAGCCTTTATGCACACGTCGTCACTAATCTGTGTATTTACCTGCTCGTGTTAACACTGCAGACGGACAATACACTCTGCACAATCGTGCGCTCTTCTCCCACTGTGGTAGAACAGGCTTGCAGCATAAGGCGGGTAGATGAAAGGCGGGCGGGTGATTGAGTAGGTGGAGATGTAAGTGCTTTACAGGCAGAAGGTTCCCGGTTGGAATCCGGGTCGAGTCACTTTCCCCCTTCTTCACTCCCACTGGCCACAATAGTCTGCTCTATCACTCAGTGCGTCAAGTGTATCAGTGAAGTAAAATGACAGTTGGTGACGAGTCATTTATTGAGGTGGGGCGGGTGCCAAATGGTTGACGGCACTTGCCCTCGGAGAGAATCGAACTGTCGACCCCTGGTCTACGAGACCGGTGCTCTAATCGCTAAGCTACGAAGGCACCGAGCGTCTTCCCACCTTCGCATTCCGCCCTGTTGCCTCCCCTTCAACAAGACACCCTACCACTTTACCATATCACCGCCCGCGTCTGCACTTGCTTTGGTTTGTTGTAATGCACTCCCCACTTCGCATTTTCCATAAACATCGTTCTCTCGCGTGTGCTCAAGGTCTCTTGCCCTTGTAAAACCGTTACCTATTGCATTTGAAAATTGAAAGTGCATCACCAAATAGTGGGTGATTTAAAATACCAATGGGTACAAAAGAAAATTGTCGGAAAAAGCAAAGTCGCGCCAACTTCTAAAAATGAAGTAATAAAAACAATATTATGGCTTCCATTTCCGGGGCATCAACTACATGGAGATCACCGTTGAAATGAATCCAAATGCCAATAGCTTCTTTGAGGAATCCAGAGTAACTTTGCCACCAATCACAGCGGAAAGGGTTGAAAAGTCGCATCTCAAAGCTACACATTGGTTAGGAAACTGATATCCATACCTTATATGTGCGATGAGAATAGAAGAGTCCTCTCCGACAACTTTCATATGACATGTATGTGGCACCGCTGCCACCGAAGTAGGTGGAAGCCGAGGTGGGCAATTGGTGATGGTAATGATGTAGTCGTTGGCATTTTTTCTCCTCAAGACGACGCAGACACTGTGTTGGTGTAAACAGAGGAAGAGGAGAAGTGGAAGAGAAGGGGTGGGGGAATTTGTGTAGAGGTGGGGGCACGATAGCAAGGTGGGGGATGGAGCTCAGTGGTGGAGCGCTCGCTATGCATGCGAGAGGCCCCGGGTTCGATCCCCGGCATCTCCAACTCACGCGTGTGGTTAGCGGTCCTCAGCCAATTTCGGCTCCTCTCCCTCCACCCCTGCAGCAGCGCTCTATGTAGTAGGCAGAAGGCGAGTCGAGGTGGCTCTTTCACCCACCTCCACCGATGTCTTAACGTAACCTGCTCCAGCCTTTATGCACACGTCGTCACTAATCTGTGTATTTACCTGCTCGTGTTAACACTGCAGACGGACAATACACTCTGCACAATCGTGCGCTCTTCTCCCACTGTGGTAGAACAGGCTTGCAGCATAAGGCGGGTAGATGAAAGGCGGGCGGGTGATTGAGTAGGTGGAGATGTAAGTGCTTTACAGGCAGAAGGTTCCCGGTTGGAATCCGGGTCGAGTCACTTTCCCCCTTCTTCACTCCCACTGGCCACAATAGTCTGCTCTATCACTCAGTGCGTCAAGTGTATCAGTGAAGTAAAATGACAGTTGGTGACGAGTCATTTATTGAGGTGGGGCGGGTGCCAAATGGTTGACGGCACTTGCCCTCGGAGAGAATCGAACTGTCGACCCCTGGTCTACGAGACCGGTGCTCTAATCGCTAAGCTACGAAGGCACCGAGCGTCTTCCCACCTTCGCATTCCGCCCTGTTGCCTCCCCTTCAACAAGACACCCTACCACTTTACCATATCACCGCCCGCGTCTGCACTTGCTTTGGTTTGTTGTAATGCACTCCCCACTTCGCATTTTCCATAAACATCGTTCTCTCGCGTGTGCTCAAGGTCTCTTGGATGATTTGAATGCCAAAGGCAGCAGGTGATTCACGCTTCGTCTTTTTTCCATGTGTGTAGGGTGTAAGTAACCTTTGATTTCAATTGTAATCACAAGTTGATGTGTGTGTGTGGCAAAGTGGCCACAACGCTACTACCCCAGACAGCCTGTCTGGACAACAGCTACTCCTATTGGCTGTCGTGTCAAGTTAAGTCACTGTGTGACTGATGGCCTGCAGGTAAGTGCTGTGCACATCAGGATACAAGGGGTGTGCTGGTATAGAGTAGGAGCCCAAGAAGCCTTCTAAACACGTAGAAGACAGATGCGCAATTAATTATGCGACATTACAGTTCTGGTGGCCATCCGGCTAAACGTTTGACAGACGACCAGATCATGGTTTGGATGCACAGCGCTCTGGGTTATGGGCTGGGTACGACTAAAGGGGCCAATCCGCTAACACTGTCCATCCAACTCTCCCTAAATATCAGGCTGTTCTGCAGCCTGCCAGCCTGACTACCTCAAGCCAAATGACACAGCATTTGGAAGAGCTACACCAATCACACCAAGTCGTGGTGTGTGTGTGGCTGACACTGTGCCTGTTTGTTTTTACTGCCGGTGTTGATAGAGCTGGACCCCAGGACCTCTTATTTCTTCCAGTCCACTCTTTACACCTGCTTCATCCACATATGCACACGTACAAAGTGACACACACTTCCCACCATCAGCAGGGCTATTGTGGACACGTGTACGTCTTTGTGTCGTATTAATGCTTCTCTTTGTTATGTAATGATGGTGGTGATGATAAGTGGAAGGAGGGAGGGAGGGAGGGAGGGAGGTATGTGGTGGTTGGGTAGGAATAGATGGGAAAGAGCAGTGGCAAGTGAGGGCGAATGTGGGGTGGGCAAGGCATGGCAAGGGCGGGAGGGTTGTGGTGTGAGCGGAAGTGGTGTCGCCCTGATGGTTTAGCGGTTAGGATTCCTGGCTCTCACCCAGGCGGCTCGGTTCAACTCCCCGTCAGCGAGCGGGCCTGTGCCACTATCACGTTAGCTACTTGCGTGGCTGAAGATGTTTGACTGTAGGAGGAGGAGGTTAAAGGAAGACGATTTTATGCCTATTTTTTGCTATGGAGAACATACTATACAAAGATCCTATATGAACACGCATTATGTGATTGTGGTAAATACGGAATGCCATCTGATGGACATGTCATGCAAATGCGACGTCATGTCGAATCTGAGTAGGGAATGCGAAACAGGAAAGCTTCCCCATTTGCGGGATCCTAGAATAAGTGTTTTCTTCACCAAAGTAGCTACAAATTTGAGTAAATCTCGTTAAACCTATTCCTCTATTCTTAATTTCCTCCCTCCATCATCTTTATGACCTGTAAATGGAACAACTGTTTGCAATTGTGTAGAAATTATAATAGTATGCAACTACATGCCATTTATTTTTAGGCTGCTTTGTTTTTAAATATACAACAATTATACCTGAGCATCGTTTCGTCTCCACTGAATTTAGCATTTAAGCTGTGGCCCGGATGCAAGTGTGGAGGAGTAAGAGGAGTAGGGGGTGGGTAGGTAGGTGACAGAGGGCGCTCATTCATGGTCTAGCGGTTGGAATTCCTGGTTTGACCCTGGCGGCCCGGGTTCAATTGCGCTACCTGCATTTTAAAAGAAACGTCTGAACAAAAGAAGCACAAGATTTGCAAGATTATTTAAGTTCTTAGGAAAAATTCACGTGTCTCATCTTATCAGAAGTGGCCATAAATGGATGTCCATAACATACATGTTGAAAAGAAGTTATTTGCAGGGGTATTCTTGATTGCCAAATACAATAGTCATACACATTACCACCTCAAACCGTGCCGCAATTGCGGCCGTGCAAATCTGCCTTTGATTTTTGGAGAGTCCATTGACCTGATTACTAAAGTTACCACTTAAATTCTTAGTTTAGAAAAACAAAGTGAACAATGTCTAATTGCAGTCAATTACACTCTCACGTTACCACATCTCGACCAATTCACCTTGTCACACGTCGGGAAGAAAACCCACACCACTTCGAGTGCTCTTAACTCATAGCTGCCAATTTACGAACAGGCGTCCTTTCACTAACTACTCATAAGCAGCGTCAATTTTTTCCAAAGGTATTTAAGCTGCAGGAACCAAAATTACTTGCGGTTAACATGGAACAATTTCTTTGCCATGTGACAGGTAAAACAGGCAGTGTTTCGCTTTAAATAAACATTCCACTAATGTATTATAGTTAGGAGGTTATGGATGCGAAATTATTCCGAATGACTTAAGCAAAAGTATAATCGTACTTTGTTGTCGTCATTTTTATTAAAACGGGTAGAGGATCTTTGGGATTTTTCTGGAAGGATAGTGTATACATCTGCCAAATACAGACAATGCTGTGAGAGCATTGGTATGGTATGAGGCACTAAGTGAGACTACACCATTTACAGTCGAAGCCGGACCAACTGCTTGGTAGGTTGTCACGAAGCCTAACGTCATTTTCTCCTCCCTGCGCCACGGACAAGCACCCACATCTACCTTCATATTCCTACCTCTCCATCCAAATCCACTTCTTTCTTGTGTGCCTCTTTATTAGCACCTCTCTACCTTACTGCCTGTGCACCATTTCTGTTTACCTGTCTACCCGTCTGTCTATCTCCGTCTACCTGTCCCTCCGCCCCCACCTCAGATTGTGGTCACTCCCTCACACTCACGCACACAGTCACCCATGTATACACCATTTCAATCCAAGTGTTTTTTAATATGCTTGAATTTTGCTGATCGTATAACACACAGGGTACGACAACATACAGCAGGACTGTGCTCCAAAAGGTGTGGCTCTCGGCATGCAACGCGTTGAAGGTTGCCATTCAGTGCGTGAGCACCGTATGTGTTGTACTGCCCCACTCACAGATTCCTCTGCGCATCAAACGGTGGTCATGAGGTGCGACACAGCGTGGTGACCCACGTACAGAATTGCACATCCATGGTGTGCTGCGAAGGCAGCCAGCATCTTTGGGTTTTACCCGCTGTGTGAGATGTGCCGTGTGCTATACCATCAGCATTGAGATGAGTAAATAAATAAGTAAAAAAGTTTTGTGGGTAGCGATCCTATTGATCTTGTGGGTGTCAATGTCGGTGTGGAATGACATAGAGCTCGTGGGTGAGTGCCAAGCGGCAAGTGGTTGGGGTCAAGTTAAACGGTGAAGCGAAAGAGTAAAAGGAAGTGATGATGATAGCAAAGGGGTCAGCTTGTCCGGAGTAGCGAGTGACAGTTGGGAGAGAGGAGCATTTTGACAAGGGCTTGCCACATTGAAAAATGGAAGAATGAGTAGATGAGCGTGCAGATGTTTCTTCTTCTTGGTGTATATCAGTGCCGCAACCTTCAACACTACTGCCGTTATTCCGACGCAGAGATGCATGTGAGGCATACTACTTGTGGTGGTTATAAGCTAGTTAGGTAAGCACATCCACTACTACCACCACCTCACAGGCGACATATCCTCTGCTAATGGTGGTAGCAAATACCCGTGCTTCTTAAAACAGGTGGTACACCTTCCTATTTTGAGTGCTGCACATCTACAGACATGCAATCCCTATGTATACGGTGTTTGCAAAGAACAGCGAATTAAACGATGATTACAGACAGTGAAACATTCTTACTTTGCTTTGGAAAGACAAGCTGTTGCCGCATACTCTTTCTAGCAAATCACTGAAATCCACACATTTTAGCATGATGCATTGCTGAAAATGTGGAACTTATCCACCCGGAATCTGTAACTGCAATTTGAGCTATCCTTTCAAAATGTAAGGTGTTTGATGTCATCGACGATGGCGCTTTGATTTTGAGTGGAGAGTGATAGAACCGGATTGGCACAAAAGCCAATGCTGATTGGAGTTTGGTGGGACAGGTGAACTTCTATTCCTGATCGCACCTTATTTTACATTTGCATTCGCCAATGGGTTCTGTCATCTTGCAGTAGACACAATTCTCTCTTCCAAATTCCTTTTTACTTCAATAGTTTCCTCTGCTACCTTGGGGTTTTAGTTTGTTCGTTTGACCCCGTGTAACTTCATTTATCGTGAAATCGCATCAAGTTTTCACATCATGAACAGAAGTTACTGATTTTATTTCACTGTCAAGTGCAATTTCCACGAATTTCGAAGTCGAATCAATGCAATTGAGGAAGTGCGAACTAGGGAAGCAGCACTATCAGGCACCTGTGTCACTTCCGTGGATCATTTTGCAGTGCATCTCAACTGCTTATTCTTGTGTGGAAATGTAAAATGCACATAGTCATTACCGACACATCAAAATAAAGTGCCACCAATGTCAATTATCTGCCATTGTGTAGAAACTGTGATGATCTTTTCTGCATTTCAATACTTTAACGTTACTGGTAACAAATGCCGTGGGATGTGAGACACTTTTATAGGAAAACTGTTTAATTTTTGCAACTCTTTTTGATTCCTTATCACCACATCACATGTTAACATGGTGCAATCTGTCGGTTGTTTAACACTCGGTTTTATTAAAGGGGCACTTTGTGTCTCAGCCCTCACACCCTCGTCCGGTGAGCTGACATCCAGGACATGCCAGTAGCCCGAGCCACTCTACGTCAAACACGTTTGCATCTATGTACATTCTGTCACAATATCATGCCTTCCTTCGTCTTTTTTGCCGATGCCTTACAGCACTATATTGGAGGCAGCAGAAATTTAACCCGTCCCAACGGGACAACATTTCTGAGTTCTACTGCTTGTTGCCTCACCTCAGCGTGACGGACGAAGTGTTTACACTGTGGATGGGAGGACTAATGACGACTCCAAGTAGGGAAGCTGTGAATGACATCTGTCTTAGGTAACTACCCCAGTCCCGTCTTCTTCAGAAAAGCCAATGACAATAAAAGTGACACTAGTGGCGAACAAGTAGAAACAATTTCGGTGTAGAGTTGTCCATCGCACCAGTATGAAGGCATTAACAAGGCGAAGTCGCGATACCTCCTGCACTTCTCTATTAGCTGGATAGAACCCAGATAATCTCGACTGGCCAGCACTGAAGTGAGAAAGGTGATGAGTGAAAACATAAGCGGAACAAATTCTCTGCGTAACTACCCTAAATAACTTTCTTCCTTACATTAATTACTTTCATCTCCAGTGCTCCTTCGTTTGCCGTAGATATGCGTGATGGGAAGCACAATTCACCCTCCTCCAATCCACTTCGCATACAGGACGAAATTGCAGATCTAGCTGAATTGCCATAGAGGATCGGTGACGATGCAACCGGGTATCATCTGGGTTGCGTAGAGATTGGATGAGTGGCGCGGCTGGCTCGTGAATGTTTGTCTTGCAGTACTAATTGCATTGAGATGTATGAAGAGAGAGGTTGTGGAAGGGTAGTGCCATGACGACGCTGTAAATAATTGAGGGAAATGGTATACACTGTTTGTTTAAGTATCAATTTTACTAGGGGACTACTTCTGTGTCTCGGTCTTTGTACCTTCGACGGGTGCGCTAGCATCAGGAGTGTGAAGGCAGCCCCAACCCCTTTCGTACATTCCCTGTAGTCATATTCTGCCCATGCATTGTGTCTTTTTCGTCCGCAGGACATATTCGGGGCGTGTGTAGTTTTAACTTATTTATTGAACTTTTTCTTTTCAATTGCATTCAAGGCAGTAACTTAAGAATCATTTTGTGGAAATGATTTGTATCTTCTAAGTATGTTAGGTGGCATAGTCTCCTGTATTACTTCAAAATGGACCACAGTTTAGGATTTATTACCACTTCTAATTATGTGATATTTTCTCGCATTGGCAAGACGCTACACCCCTTCGTGACATTAATGAGTAGGTTAATGAACTCACATTAAAATTGTCATTTGATAGCTCATTTCTGCTCACACCATCACCCGAATAGCCTCAGTGTTCTAATTTACTCCAAATTTTGTCCGGACGAAGCATTACATTTGCATTCAAAATAGAGTTCAGTAAATTTCCTGATTACAACCCAATCCTTTGGATATGTGCATTACTAAAGAAGTTGTTATGATGAAGGCAATTCTGCAGCGTCAGATCACAAAGATCGGTGAACTTATCGAATCAGTTACTCGGATTTGGAGAGAGTGGTTACGCTGTTAGCAGAAAGGGTTTCTGTACTTGCAACGTAATGAATGGATGGAGGAGGATTGAGGCATCAGCTCGATCGGGTTGCTGTCTGACTTCATTCCGGGGTGTGGTGGAGTGTCTCCCCAGAAATCGTTAGAAAGAGGCGTAAATGGTGTCTCGCGATGGAGTGGAAAATAGATTGCCATCCTTCTACTCAAGTCGCATCTATGATCCCCATTTACTCAACCCACCCTCCTGCATTCAATCAGCATTCATGCATCCAACCGTTCCGTGTTCACTCATTTGTCTTGCATTCACCCATCCATTTATTCCTCCATCCATCCCTCAATCCCGCAATCTGATCCGCATTTATTCATCGCATAGGCGGCATTCATTCCTCCTCCAATTTGTGTGCCTTCATGCATCAAATAGTCATCCAACAAAATTGTTCTTCCCCTGCACTCACATCCTTCAAGCCGTTCACTCCTTCACCATGCTTACCTGTAGCAAACAATTCGGAATACTCAATACTCCCAATACTCAGTTTGACTCTGTGGAGGCAGCCTGTACACGTCATTCTTGGAATTCGTCTTTCCAAATGCCTTTGGCCTTTTCTCCACACCGCATTCCTCTCTTC
This sequence comes from Echinococcus granulosus, assembly GCF_000524195.1. Classification (NCBI taxonomy): domain Eukaryota; kingdom Metazoa; phylum Platyhelminthes; class Cestoda; order Cyclophyllidea; family Taeniidae; genus Echinococcus; species Echinococcus granulosus. The sequence goes on along the minus strand of NW_020170716.1, from coordinate 9,676 downwards.
CTGCATCAAGCCATTTGGAAATCACTTTAAATTTGGTTTCCTCACTCATGCCACCTTGGCGTTTCCTGTCCAGTAGGACCTCAAAGTACTCCGCTGTTGCGTGCATCAGCATCTCACCTCGCAAGCATAGATTTTCAAAATGCCTCACAATCGGTGGAAGACACGATTCCATTAATTGACGATTTTGCATCACATTGGCAACTGACCACACCTCTGCCAAGTAGTCGAGAGAAGTCTTTCAGACAACCAGTTGTAACTCTCAGAAAATCTTTGCCTACCTCGTTCTTAGAAAATCCACACACCATTCAACAATGGTGGCGAAGCCAAGATTGTGCGCCGAAATTGCGATGCTGCCCGTGTCCGAGTAGTTGATGGCAACCTGGACAATGATGAAACGAGGCTAACAATGGAGAAAAAATCTGCTGAATACACGCTAGTCCTTAGCATATGTGCATTACCTAAATATTTGTTTTGAAGACCTTCCTTTAACAGAATTTGTCTACTCGAATAAACAAAAGTCCAATCAGACGCATGCAATACCTGTTTCGGATATGAAGCGTTTCTTCAAGGCACTAATGCGTATAAGCAAGCTTCAACGTGGTAGTTTTAGGGAACAGCTTGATGTAATGTGAAAGAGGGAAGAGACTGTCTCATTATGTGTTTAAAAATTTACTTGTGTATTTGAACTGAACATATACAAACTCCGCATCAAACCCTCAGTAGCACTGAGTTGTCGTTTGCTAGGAGAGGAAGTAATTGACACGAGTTTGATCAGTCACCGCCACAGTGCTCATTTCAGCCTTCGATAAATCATTCAACTAACACTAGGGGAAGTAGTTGGCATTCATAGGCCATGACTGACATTCATATTGCCCCAATTGGATAGCAACTGCTGAAATTATAATGGCAGAGGTATGGTGCATGCTACAATCTCAAAGTGTATTCATCGACTTCCACCACCTACAGGGCAACTTCACTGATGGCATTTGCCGACAATTTGCTGGTGTTGGCATTCACTTAACCTCCCTCAGCAATGCACATCCGTACTCTACTGGATCAACTTCTTATTTCGGTACGCACAGGGGCATTGGATACGCCTCATGATTGTATCGAATTCAAGATTGTAGCGTAGACCAAATGAATCGCTTATTCCAGCACAGGAGAGTATTCGTCGCATCATTCTTGAGTGTACAACCCCATCCGCCTTAGTGTTGAGTAAAGTAATTACAACTGGACACTGTATGTAATGTACTAAGGATGTTTCATACAGTGCCAATTCTATTCATTCTAGTATCTTACACTCTCTCCATGCTTGCAGCCAGATGCCAAGGCATTGACCTGGAAGTAATAAGTCCTCTTTCGCCTTTGCCTTGATGGGCTTTATCATATCGAGTGATGATGCACAATTGTTAACGAGGTGGTAATAAAAGCAATCAAATGCGGCGCCGAGTAGTTGCAAGTAGGTGTTTGGCCGGCAGCTGAAATGCTTGTCATTATTGGCCCTTCCACTTTGTTTTGTGAGTTTTTTTGTCAGCAACATCTAGTTTCCTCCACAATGATAAAGGAATGATTAAATGTGTATTCGAGTTGGCAAAATGGCCAGTAAGAGACAAAAACCTAAACAGAGTGAATTTAGAAATTTGAATGTGGAAAATTTGAGATCTAAACACTAGCTGTTTGCATAGATCAATTATGCTGATACCTAGCAATTGGCAGAACTAGTCGCACACACACCTGCACTTTCCTCTGTATCCCGGTGCCGATGGCAAAGGATGTGTCAGCGGTGGGATTTGAACCCACGCCCTCATCGGAGGACCAGAATTCCCAGAATGTGCATTCACTTGAGTCTGACGCCTTAGACCAACACCACATCTCAACCCCCTCTGTCTCGCATCGTCCCGTCTTGACTGGCCTCGTCTCCCAATGCTCCATCACCTCAAATATCACACACAATATAGCCCCATCTCATTGCTACCACCGGCTACTTTCTTGTCTTCATCTTCCCTATTTGTCCCTCTTTGCCGTTTAACATGATATCACCCACCCCTCAAATGGCACTCACCCACAAACACTACGTCAACTCCCACCGACAATAAAAGTAGTATAATTTTAACATTTCCTCATGTCAAACATTGTATCGCTTATTCCTCTCACTTGCTTCATGATGACAAATACGGACTTACAAAACCCTACTCCATAGCACACACTACCTCTCACACAACAGGCGGAAACCCACAGACGCTGACTGCCCTAGCATCTTGCAATAACGATTGTATTCAGTACCTGAGTCGCCACGATGTGTCTCACCTCATGATCCGGTGAGATAGGATGCACGCGGCAGCCTCGCAGCATATCACAATGTTTTACACTGACGAGAAACCATGTCAAAACATAATCTCACTCCGTGGCAGTCTGACATACCCTGCTATTCTTTCGAAATGTGGTTAAGGTGGTTATTTATTAAAAGTGAGATGATGGTTCGGGACCTTAGTTTAAACGGGTCACGTTCAGGTGGCATTAATCCACAAATTTGGCTGTCGTTGTCTTAATTCTAATAATTAGATTTCTTGCAATTGTTAAATGTGCTATCTCGCTTCTTCTTCCTCATTGTTTGCAAAAGTAAGGTATGTTCTCGCAGATTTCGGTGCGAGCTTTTGTTTGCAATTCCTCTCCACTTTTATTGTGTGTGCAGTCATGAAACGGTGATGTCAGTGAAGACGACAGACAGACACGAAATAGTTTGCATCAGCAGTGGTTTGGTTGAGAAGGTATTTTACATTCGGAGCTCCTTCGATGCTGCTGCAGAACGCTCATTCTCGTGTGATAGAAAAGAACGCTAAGCGGATCCGATGAATTGAAACCCATGTACTTACAACTTGTATAGCCGAGGTAACTGGAAGAGCATACTCATACGCATAGATATATGATTTTACCGGAGGCTATCATCCTCTGCTTATGCGTTCTTTGTATACAGAGTCAGTTAATCACGTAAAAATGTGCAGGTAACACCGATTTATAATTGGCATTGCATACCCGATTCTGCTTTCTCCGTTAAGAATGTTATTCCTTACTGTAAAGAGAGACAGTGTACTGCTGCATTAAGAGTAATAGGAATATGGTGCATGCGACAATCGCAAAGTGGAATTTGTGTCTTCTACTACCTAAGTGGCAACTCCGTTGACGATATTTGCCAAAATTTGGCTGCGTTAACCAGCATGCTCTCACCCAATCATTTCATCCATTTCTTCTTTCTAAAACATCAGGGTTTTCGCCACACTTGATGATTGCAACAAATGCAAGGCTTGGGTGTAGACTAGGGTAATCGCCATTCCCAATCCTCGTCTCATCACACTTGGGCTCATTTGTGCATCCGCCTCTGTGCTGAGTAATTGCATGTTAAGAACAATGTACTCAGGAGTGTCTTCTGCATTGCCCATTCCATTCATTTTACTACCTAGCTTTTACTGATCCGCACGTTCAGAGAGACGCCGCCTTATTCGTTTGAAGCAACTTGATGCTCTTCTGAGCTCCGACTTAATGTGCATCAAATAATTGCCTCACGGACCCTGCACTTCACCCTGATACTCCTTCTCTGATTGCGTCACTATGTACAACTGCTTCTTTTGGAAATACATATGGAGTGATTAATAATGCTCTTCCTTTCAAGGCAAGAAGCATGAAGTGACGACCTGTCATCTAACGAATGTAAACATTTACATGTGCGACTAATTTGACTCCCCCTCCAACTTGAGGCAGTTTACGTGAGACGGTGATGCACATCAATTTACAAAGTCAGAGGACAATTAAAATGAGGGAGAGACAGCAGAAGTAGCCTACGTGGTGTGGAGGAGAAATCGGCTGCCTCCTAGGTAGAAGATTGTGGACTGAAGTCCCCTCGCCAGTGTTTCGTTAGATATAATGCAGTGGTTCATGCCCACCCCTTCAGCCGCGCCAGTCAGTATTGTGGGCAAGCACGCGGGCTGGAGTGCGCACGACCACACGAGGGATGCATGCAGGCATGCGAGCCTCACCTCAGTCACTAGATCCCACGCAATGCATTCGAGGTTAAAAATCGCGTCTAGAGGGAGATTCTTATTCACAACCTTCAGATGAGGAGACTGAATCTCTAACCACCTACTCTACCCGGATGACCCATCGTCGATCCATGGTCAGTCATACATGCCCCTCGACCTCACCCACTTCTCAGGCCTCATGGCGCTCATGAGCATACATGCGAGTAGCTGCCATGGCATGCTACAGGATGCCGAATGAGTGAACTTACAAAGCTGACGCAGCGTAGCATTTAAAGAGGCGGTTGTGTCACAACTTGCACGTCATAATCCACTGAAAAATGACCTCGAACAGTCGGAATTCAGAGCCAACCGCGCTAACGACAGGACCCACCGCGGAACCGCCAAGAATGGCAATTACTAATGAATCGCCCCTCCGTTGCTCCACGGCTCAACCGAAAGCAGAGAGCAGTGCATTGCAAGTAGCTAAGTGGAGTGTTGTTCAGTGCAGTTCATCACTCATTGCCTCTGGTGTTGAGGGGCAGTATATATACTGAAGTGGATCCTCCTCAGCTTCGTCCATTCTGCAGGATATTTTATTATTACCATTCCTCCGAACTATTGAAATACGTAATCAGTGTGATGTGGCCAATTCCTTACTTCTGTACTACCGCTAAGCCGGAAGTGTGTTCAACTGTCTCCCAATTATCAACTTTGCTTCCTGCATTTTAAAAGGAACGTCTGAACAGTTAGGGCGTCACTGATGAGGTATAGCAATAGTAAGGTAAGTAAAGTAAGATACTACAAGATTTGCAAGATTATTGAAGTTCTCGTTAGCTCATCATTTGTTCACTGTGATTAGAAGTGACTGGATAAAAGCTGTTCATACAAATGATGCTACTCTGTCTCCAAGCAAAGTGCCCAAATATACTACCACCATGGACTATGCCACAATTATGTCCGTGTAATTCTACCTCAGATTCTGGCCAGTCCATTGACCTGTTTGCATATTGCTAAATGAAGTCATTCTTTCCCAAGACACAATGCTCCTGGTAGTTTTGCAACCACTACTTTGATGAAACGGTAGGGAACATTTGTCCATATCAAACTGCCCCTCATGTCTGCCCATCTTCCGTCACGGATTCGAAGCAACATTCAACTAGCCTTTTCGTACCATGAGAGGGTACTATTATTGCAGCCTACACCACACAGGCTGAAATGCTGCAAATCTGCTGATCAACGCAATTGATGAAGGGCTTTCACTGCCTCCTTACTTGTCAGCTAATGCAGTCAGACACTAAGCCTATTCAGCTTGTTAAAACTTTGACACGCGAGTGCGGGGAGCAAAACTCAACTGCTTTCAGTAGTGTAATCAAGTCATCGCATCAGCACTTTGTCCATGTAAAACTGCCAGAATGTGGATCAACAACGAACATGCAGTAAGTAAGGCGAGCAAAGCAGGTTGACAAATAAGCACGGATATTTCTTGTTATGGTAAAATGTTAGCAGCTAGGCACGAAATCCTGGAGAACGCGCATCGCCTTCCTCCTTCTGTCTCTCACCTCACCTCGACTTAAGACAATACCTCTTCAAACTAACTTTTCCGCTTAGAAGAACAAGGTAAAATGTCTGTTTCCCAATCAACTGTACCCTTACAGCACCACATATCTTGACCAATTTACCATGTTATCCGTCAGGAAGGGAATCCCAGCCAATTAGTATGTTGTTCGTTCAAATATGACAATTTACTAACATACATCCTCCTACTGACAGCTCAAAAGCAGCACTATTATTTTCAATGATGTGTAGTTTGAAGAAACCAACAGTTCCTCTGGTCAAATCAAAGCATTTTCTTCTCGGCATGACAAGTAATACAAGCGAAATTCCACTCCGAAATGATATACGATTGATATATTTTAATTGTGAAAGTTCAGATGCAAAATAATTCTAAAGTATTCAGGCGAAAGGCACGTGGTCTTTGTTGTCGAAAGGGTTGAAGAGAGTCCTATGGGTTTCCCTGGAAGGATAATTTGTATTGGTCTAATAAGTACACTTCTGTGACTGTTGCACTGAGTGCTGCTGAGTGTCAATTCAATGGATGAAATTTATACCGTCGAAAGTTTTTGATCACGCCTATTCAGGTGTTAGTCTCACATAAAGTTTTACACGCATCTTACGGGTCTAGCATAATCTTTTAAAATGCATCTACTTCCACGTCCAATTCACTGCATGGCGCACCCAACACCCGCTGCCCTAAGAAAGTAGGTTTCCTTTAGGTAGCAGAGCAAGTGGTGCTATCTATTTTGGTAATTACATCCTTGTTGCGCCACCTAGTTTATTGAAGGAATTGCAATATGGATATTGTAGCTAGTCTGCCAAGGGAGGCGCGTTGGGTACCCGCAAGTTTATACTGTGCAGTCGCCTGAAACGGAAGGTAGGATAATCAAGTGTCCGCCTGCCTCCTCCATCTGTTGAATGGGCAGTGTGCTCGAATAGTGTGC
>NW_020170716.1:0-3065 GCF_000524195.1 Echinococcus granulosus | reverse complement strand
ACGTAAGTTCAAATTAAATTGGGTTTGCATATTTTGTAGCATTTACAACGGATAAGGTCGTAGAGTTTTGAGTTCTGACTGAATGAGAATTATGAGTAGATAATGAGGAGAGACAGGCATTTGAATACACAGCTTCACATTTGTTGACGCATAGGCATTTCCATCACTACGTCTTGCAGAGTCAGGATTAACATTGCTGACTCACGCGAAAGGATGCAAATGCTTCTACGTGGCTGTGCGTAGTTTCGTTTTTTGACGTACTCTCTTCCACGTACTTACTTCCTTTCAGCATAATATTTATGAGGAACCGGTCAATCAAGAAACATCCGATCCAGGTAGTAATTACATAATGGATTTTGTTGTCTCAGGCAAATCAACTGGCTCCATTCCATTAGTATTAAAGACCTCCTCTAAATGAAGAACCTATCTACCTCAGATTACTAACCTTTCTAGCCAAGCGATTGGCCTCTCACTATGTGTCGAAGAATGCTAATGTTGCTTCTTCAGTTGTCACAAGCATTTCTCTGTGCACTTTTTTAAGGGATCCTTCCTATGCAAATGCAACAAATTTCAATACGACGAATCATCAAGTAATTCGACCCGAAAATGTAAGTCTGCCTTTTTAATTTCTCATTGATGTAATGAAGGTCCTAATTTAGCAGATGGTCAAATAATTGTGTGTATTTTATGGAGCACCTGGGCGCGAAGACTTGAAACGTGTTGGGGTGTTAAATAAGCATTTGATTGCGGGTATGTAGACATGGATCGGCATGTATCAGTAGATTGGCTTGGTATACTTCGTATAGCTCTCTTTAAATTGTCGCTCACTTTGAAACCTCATATCCTCAAAAATCGGTTAAAGTTAATATGTGCGAAACTCGAGCTTATGACTTACACGGTGTGAGTATGTTTGGAGTCACAATCAAAAAACGTAGTTTAGCAGACGCAAGTAAACCTCAAAGAGTAAAAAACCTTGTCCTTTGCTTCATTTATATTTTCTATATGTGTTTCAGCTTAATAAGATTGTTTGTTTTCTGACTAGTCTGCAAAGAGAGGTGGTTTTTGTGTTTTCGTTTTTAATCCGAGGTTTACTAATCGAACGCAAATGTCATTGGTTTATCACAAACAGTCCCACCTTGGACCTCGAAATTGCCGACTACTTCATGCTCGAGAGACCATACTCGCCTTGTAAACTTACAGTTAATTGCAAAGTAGCGCTTGCGGTTGAGAGGGTTACGATACGAGAGGGTGTGATGCGGCATGATCCCTGACACAAAATGGCACGAGCGTATCTGAGAGCCTTATTCAGCGTAGTGCAGTGTATCTCGGCTATATAAATCAAGTATCTGGCAGTGGTATTGCGGCTAAAGCCGGCTAATGCCTCCAAACACTATTTCGTGGAAGCTTTTAAGGCGGCGTTTCACTGATAGATGTTATGAACTAGGCATTTGGCTTGGACATTCATAGCGTTCCTTCCCATTTTTTCCCAGCCCATTCGTAGAAGTGTATCATATCGTGAGTGTTGAATTCTTTTGTATGTGCAAAGTGTTTACTCGTAGCCCCTACTGTCAACTTATAGCCTTTATCATTTACCATTGACTTCATGCAATCTGGACCCTAACTTTATGTCTTATTCTTTTCTAGAGGGACTGGATGCGTCGTAAGTGGATGGCACTCACAATGTTTGCTGTGGTGACTACCACCGGTTCTTTTAACACTATTTTCGCTTCTTATTTTCCCTCTGTTTCAGAGGAGCGGTGAGGCGCGCCCATGAATCGCGCAGCTATCAGGTTCGTGATGTGACTGTATTGCTTGACTTCACCAACCATCTGTCATTCCAGCCATGTACTGTATCGTCAGGAAACCACACTTACCGCACAGATGCCTTGTCAGTGGCAGTAAGTGCTCACGTGAAATGTATCGAATTGTGGGTGATTGTCAAAGGTTATACAGGCTTGAGGTAGTACTGAGAAAGGGGCTGCTTTTCATGAAGTGAAATGAAGTGAGACAAGTATAAGCGAAGTAGGATGCATTCGCTAAGGCGAGTTGACTGTGACTTTTATGACAGCCAACACTATTTCAGCTTATTAATGGGTTACGATAATGTTGTGGGGGGAAGTCATGAGTGTCTTGTCGCGGTGGAACGCGTTTGGCCCCATAACGTAACCGCTCGCCATTTGCTTACCCTTAGGGTGATACCTTTGACGAAAGTGAAATCTCACCCATGATTCAACGATCACCCAAATTGGGTCGTAAGTTGACAATTTAGGATCGTTATGTTTACCAAGTAAACTCAATGGATTACATTGGTATTTGATACCTCCTCATCAAGGTGAAGATAAATAATGTTTTGTTGATTTATCCATTCCTCAAAATGTTGACATTTCATATTTCTCTCTATACTTTCTTCAAGACGATCCCACTGGTGAGCATACCACTACTTCGGATCTGGCAGAGCATCTGTTGATCCTGACACCAAGGGTATGTCCTTTATTACATTTATCCTTCGGTTTGATGAAGATCCTAATTATGTTAGCTGATCAACTAGGTTTCTGTTGTATAAATGTACCTGGCGGCGAATATTTACAGCTTGTAGAGGTATTTAAGATGCGTTTGATTGCGTGTATGTAGGGATAGGCAGACATGCGCTTGAACATTTTGATGGTGTTCCTCATTTTTTAGCTTATACGCAAAATCACGGTATATCGTGAGTCTTGAAGTACTAAGTGTTCACTCAGCCTCTACTGTCGATTTAAGGCCTTCATTACTATTTAGCGTTAGCTTCATGCATTTAGGACCCTAACTTTGTGTTTTATTCTTTCCGAGAAGGACCAGATGCACCGTAAGTGGATGGCATTCACAATGTTTGCTGTGGTGACTATCGCCTGTTCTTTGTACCTTATGGTTGGTTCCTCATTTTATTTCTATTTCAGAGGAGTGGAGCTTCGCGCCTGTGAATCTCGCGACTATAAGGTTTGCAATGTGGTCGTATTGCTTGACTCGACTAACTGTCTGTCATCGCAGCCTTGTACTGTATTGCCAGGAAAATACACTTACCGCACACA
>NW_020170717.1:16494-18739 GCF_000524195.1 Echinococcus granulosus | reverse complement strand
AGACCCATACTTTGGGTGGCAGCTCCACATATACAATTTCTTTTAAAATTTCCATAGTATTGACGTACACAAGTGTGAGTGCTACCAAGTATTCCAGGTAAATGAACCGAGTTGTGAAACGGCTTCGGAGAAGGCTCAAAACTCCATAATACATAATTTGCTTAAGTTAATGCAAATTTTGCACAAATGCTGCTGCATGAAATAATTACCACAAGGTAAGGTCATGTTGCACGGTCTCAGTGTGACCGGAAACTACGTCAACTACACTCAAGTTTGAGGTGAAGTTATTTTGAAACAGGCGGATATTATTTGAATCATTATTTGGTGCTAATGCAATGGCCAAACAGGCATAGACGCGTTTTCTTCTGATTGGAAATACCAGCTAAGTTTGCATTCCCCACTAGGATATGCACAATATTATTTTCTGCCATCTTCCCTCCTTTACATGAGGCAACTCGTTGACTGAACTCACATCTTAATTGAACCGTTGATTTGTTGTGCCTACACCCACCGTATATCGTAAGCAAATGTTCAGCATCTTATGGGCAAGCCTTACTTTCTGCAAGGCGATTGACACCTCGGTAGTCACGGCACATAAGCCCGATTCGTAATAAATACCCTGCAACAGGCGTGGAAAAGGAACGAGAGGAAAGCGTAGTCGCAAAATCTGTGAAGGCAGATGTGTTCGATTTGAGCACTGCGGGTTGTTAAATTTGAGGTGACGTTATTGCAGCAGTAAGCACTATTAGCAAGTTAGAAGTAAAAAGGAGTTGGTTGCCTGTGTAGGATATACAAGTGTATTACCTCCTTGTATATGTTGTACAAACCAAATTTTAGCCGTCTTGGTCAGCACTGCCCAATCACTTGTGCATTAACTGTAATGATCAGAGTGTTCCCTAACTTGGTGTCATAAGTGGCGTCTGGGGCAGAAAAGACTTACAAATGATGGGTTGTGAATTAGTAAAGAAGAATATTTGCAGGTGTGGAATCAAAGTGTAAAAATAAAAATGCATTATTTTAAGCTTAAAACATTACGTCTCTTCTTAAAGGGATGTAATCTTGATCGCTATGATGTGTTGAAGGGGCAGTTGGTTGCAGTAGGAGGAGGAGGATGGCATAAGATAGGAAAAGAGGCAGACTAATGGATAAAACTGAAGTTGAGGTTGGCGATTACAAATGCTGCTCTCATTTTCATGTCAATTTCAAGCATTTAATATGGCAGTAGTTGCCTCTGTCTTGATTGTGGTTAGAAATTCATGTTAGTCTGAATGCACACTCTGTTAGTAGAAGGAAATAAGAACTACTCGGAAAATCCTACAGACTTTTCACTCAAATGTCAATAGAGTTCGCCTGGGTGCCATTATGACACAAAAGTAGTGCTTTTGCATTGGTTTTGCCCAGTACTGCCTTCAATGCTGTGAACAGAGTCTTTCCTTAATCGTAATCCACCCACGCTGTGTCAAAGAATACACTGCACACACGGGTGTGGAAGAGTCGGGAGGCTATTACTATGGCCCATGGTCACCGTCTTAGATCAAAGGTACATCATCCCGAAGCCAAATAAGTTAAACAAACAATCATGTCATTACGCTCTCAGGTGCCAAAATGAATCGCTTGCATCAGAGACCAGCTATTACATTGCTGCATTACAATCGTTATTCATATCCTCGAAGCATGAATAGAACGGCAAGCAGATGCAGTTCTGCTGTAGAATTGGCAGATCTCAGTTTTAACTCCAATGAGTGAGGGTTCCTTATAGTCGGATAGCAATTTGACAAACTGACTATAAGGCTGGTGTGGTGTGCGTCTGGTCTGAGGAGATGTCTTTCTTTTTTAGATGGAAACAGCCAGAAAAGTTCGAAATGTTGACCTTTAGTCAAAAAGAGAGATCCCATTCATAGTTTTACTTGGTTTTTTGATAGGATAATTCACCGGTGCAAATGAAGTGGATAAATGAGATGTCAGTGATCGTAGAGAGGGCGACAGCCACTGATTCCGATATTACATAGCATTATAAAAATAAAAATTCATCATTTATATTTTACCATATGGTTTTTAAATTTCTATGCAAGGTCATATTTTAACTCATTACTTTCTCCACACTGAAAGAGGGCCGTAATTCGGCCACTAAGTAGATGTCACAATGAAAAATATAATTGATAAAATCACTTACGAGTAATTTTACTAGTGACTGGAATGGATTCGGACAAGTGGCATTATCATATGGTATTATTTTATGAGGCAA
>NW_020170717.1:12586-16394 GCF_000524195.1 Echinococcus granulosus | reverse complement strand
GGCAGCAATCGGTGTGTCTTTAATAAAACAATTCAACTGAGGCTGACCAGATCCAAGCTTCTACTCTCTCAGATCCGTCAACTAATCTTAACTACACAACAGTTGTACCATTGACGTATCATCAACGGAAGAGGCGGCATTTAAATGCAAGCCAGATACTGTGGCGAGTCCCTTCAGCCGGAACACAGACACAAGAGCATGCCTATATTCATATATTTAGGAAGCTCTCTATATCAGAGATATTGAAACTAAGACAAAACGAGGCCATCAGCCAATGCGTGGACCAACGAAGCAGCTGAACAGAAACTATGTTTAAGTACTTGAGTTGGGTGTGCCTCAGTGGGATGCATTCGCGTCCTTATGATGACAGGAGTTTGCATCTGTCCCAAAGGCGTGTCACCACTCACATTCAGGTGACAAATCACAGTGTAGTCTAAGTGCCTGCTGAATGTTAACATCTCTTCAGATAAACCGACAGTGCTGCCCCTGTAGGATCTAGCAGTTGAGTGGTTCTCTCCCAGTGACAGGCATGCAAATTAACTTGCTTTAGCATTTTGACTCTCTGGTTATGCAATTACTGAAGGAAAAACTGCTACAGTTGACGGGAAGTAAAATAAAGCTGAGGGACTTTGTGTAATGTGAAGAAGGAATCGTCAGGAATTGGAGTGTGCAATGCACGAAAATTATTAATGCGGCTGTGTTGTCCATAACACTAAAATATTGTCGCATGAAGTACAGATTTGTTTCAGCCTTGGTTTGATGCTCTCTTTTGTATACGCAGCCTTCACATCGGAAGTGATGTCCGCATGTTTGGTTAGGTCGTCTTCCTCCTTGTTATACGCACTTCTATTTACACGTCTCCTTCTCCATTTCCGGTGTTTAGTAACTGTTGATATCTGTCATGCGAAAACATTTAAATTTTCGAATTTGGCAAGAATGAAAATACCTCGACCTGGAGATCCAGCCCTTGCTCATATCATAATGGCTTTAGGATGTCCATTTAATTGACGTGGTAGTACCTTGTCACAGCATAGCAAACCATTTGGGTAGCACTGCTAAGCAGCGCCACCAAGTAAACTGAATATGCAGATGTCTTCATGCCTGGCAGCATATAAATGGCCATCTTTAAATATATTTTGTAGACAAACAATCGAATGGTGTGAAATAACCATGCCTAAGAACAAAATTGGCTTGGGGAAACAGTACTGGCTGATGTGAATTGCCTTTTTTCAACGCACTTAGTTTACCATGGAATGTAAAGACTTGCATAATTTCGCCCTCTCACAATTAGTTTCCAATCATTCTATCAAGTAACACGTTTTGGAAGACATTGTGCTGTACATTGTGATAGCCTGAAACAAATTAGATTTTGGTTGGGAATCGGAGATTTTCTGATCCACAACGAGCAATGATGCCTCCCCTATTTCGAGGCTGGTGTCATGCGCTGGCTTGTTGAATTAAAATTGGGCTTCGAGGCAGTCTCAAATTAGGGATAACCACCAGCTTTCTACCAAATAAACTAGCCTGTTTTGTCACCGAACAGCACCAACTGGTAATCCAAATAGACTATAGATGAAAAATGGTTTAAATGACGCCTCTCAGAAGGCTTCAGTGATATTGCACGTGGACGTTGTGACAGCGCCCACCATGGAGTTGGAAATCAATCTCGTGCATGAACGGAGATGTGGTGCCCAGGTTTTGCTCACTAATGGCCATATTTGGTTGACCCATGTACATGAGTCATCTGCTATGCAAGCACTTCAGTTTTCAGGTAACTCTCTGATTTGGGAGTCCACAGCTAGCTACTCATTCTTTTAATGTCTGTCTATTCGTGTTAGCGGTGCTGATTGGGTTCAGACTCAATAGCTGTGATGCATGTGACGTAATCCTAGAAGAATTGTAAAAGCCCTAGGAGCAGCATTGACGAAGCCATAATTGCGACTCTTGCAGTTGCTGACTATTGTGCATGCAGAGTTGGAAGTTTCAATGCCTGACCAAAGCCGAGGCGAAGTCAAAACCATGGTATATACCTTCAAAGAACTGACATTTCTGGTACCTTCTGAGTGGTCTATGCTGCTTTTTGATTGTGCGATTTTTCCATACACTTCTAGAGGTCCATTGTCCATTTGCAGCCAAAAAGCAATCTTTTACATTGTAGATGATCTTTGCAAATCCTTGGATCATCTATACTAGGAGTGACTTCATTAAAGCAACTTAATTCAATCCAGTGCAGTCGCAAGAGGCTAATACAGGAATCGGTGATGCAATCAATGATGTGGATCCACCATATAAAGCGTAGATTTGAATTGGAATAAGGGAAATCCTTGATCTCGAAAGCAGCACCTGGAGTGTACAGGGGGTTAATCGTGAACCACACTTAAAGATGCCGATTGATTAGTGGTGGTCGATCAGTCGGTCGATGCAAACCAATCGTATGCGTGAAGGGAGATCTGGTAACTGACTTTCGTTCACCGGTGACCATATTTGGCCATTCTCATCTCCATGTAAGCCAACACTAATGTGTGCAATTGCAGTTTTCAGGTGGGTCTTTGATTTGGCAGATCAGAACTTATCGCTCTAACCCGCCCAACTGTCGCCCATTCGTGTTGACGGTGATGGAGTCTGGGATCAACAGCAGCAAAGCAAGTGAAGTGACTCAAGAAGCACGCCCAAGAGCTTCAAGAGCAACTTAGAAAAGGCAATTTTGTGACTCCAGTGGTGACTGACATTTTTGAATGCAAAGCTGAAGGTGTCAGTGCTTCTCCAATGCCAGAATGAAGGCGAAACTACGGTTTATACCTTTGAGGATAAGATATTCTGGAAAGCCTTTGATTGGTGTGTACTGCTTTTGAATACATCTAACCTTTCATGAATGTCTGGACTTCGACCTTTCATTTGTGACCGGTTAAAATAATTTCTGGTTGTAGCTGGTCTTTGCTAGATCATTGAATCATATATAACTACAATAACTTCATCAGGACAACTACGCAACCACTTAACAAAAATGTCGAATTTGGCGATGGACGCTGCAATTTTTAATTAACTGCAAGTGTCGCGGAAACATCTCTTTTGATCTGCTATTGAGACTCTCGCGCGCTTCAATAATCACGGTACCTACTTCACAGCCGTTGAACTCGAATTGGAGATGACTGCCAGATCTCCATCTATGCGTGCAATGAGCCTGCGTTAATTGAAAAAACACGAAGTGTGTTTTGAGGCCAACACTCGTGAACAACTATGCTGCTGCAGCTGCTTGGTCAGTGGGTGTGCCTGTGTGAATATTTAGTCGGCATCCTCGCCTCTCCTGTGTCACTCTTATATGGTACCATTTTGATAGATTGACTGACTGACCCCACTCTTTGATGGCTTTACCTCCTTTGTGTTTACTTTTACACCAAGCTTCAGGTACCATTGCATAATAAATCATGTGAGGTAGCAAAAATGGAAGTGGATGCTATAATATACTCTATGTGGGGCCGCTAAACCTGGAGTACTGTAGGGATATTTCTGCACCTCACCTTTTATGCTTTTACGTGAAATTAGGACAAATGAGGGCATGCGATGTGCAACCGATGAGAATTACGGTGGTTAGGAAGAATTTTACCTGATAGATAAGCATTTGGTTGCCACTGTGTCCGCCTTAGTAAAGACTGACGAAGAGTGGTGGTGACTGGCTAAATGGTGGTTTAGCCTGTGAGATGTCGTCCCTGATCTGTAGTTCAGTGATGCTGGTGATGTTGATGTCGGGGGTGAATGGCTGCGGCGGGTGGAGGTGGCTGTGGCGACAGCACTTTTGGCAAGGACTCGA
>NW_020170717.1:8154-12486 GCF_000524195.1 Echinococcus granulosus | reverse complement strand
GTGGGTGTGTTAAAGGGGCACGCTTAGTGACCCCCTATGAACTGGTCAATGCGGACACGCAAATATTATTGATATATGTGCATACTCATATGCGGATAACGAAATACCAAATCGGATACGCATGGTTGTTGGCTGAAAAGTCTTTTTTTTGCCTATTTCGACTGCTTTTTGATTGGTAACACATTTCAAGGCTACCCACACATGATGATAATCAATGAGAGAAATGGATCGTGCTTGTGGCAACCCGATTTCCAGCATACCCTTATTTCTTCCAGAGCGCCCTCATACAATAGCCATTAAATCGTTTGGTATCTTGTCGGCTTGAACTGGAGCACTGTTTTGTTCTCATTGTGGACTGCATAGGGATCTACTCTGCAGATGTTCCGCTGAAAAAGAAAAGGTTTTATTTTTGAGTCAGGGCAATGGCAGTGAACGAATTTATTAATGTAAGCATTGTACAAGATGCAAGGGTCAACTTTCAAGTTTATGCCAGACAGGTTCCATAACAATGTTTAATTGCAACTACCGATTGGTTTATTTGTTGGATTTTCTCAAAACCTGAAGGAAAATGGAATGCACATAGTACTGCTACTGCTCTAATCCAGATCACAAGAGATTTCTCCTTCCTTTGGCTCCTCGTTTTCCCACCTTCTTTCCGCAATCATCATAATCTTTATCTGCAAGTGGTGTTTTCTTTCACCGGTACAAGAGGAGCTGGTAATGTGGTCTTGTGGGACGTAATTGGTCGGTTGTGAGGTGAAAAGTTGAGAAAATACTGTTAGTAACTCACACGATAACAAAACTCAAAGCGGCCAATGGATGAAGGGTACTCGGTCCATCAATGCAGACCAATCACATGCATGAATGGAGATTTTGTGATTGACCTTCTCTCACCAATACCCAAATTTGTTCATTCCTATCTCTTAAAAGGACATCAATTTTGTGGGCAAACTTTATCCTCAAATCGTCGGTAGGTTTCAGTCGATTACACTTCATGCCAAAAGTCTCTCCTTTTGTGACATAATTGCTTCAGAGACTCACACGCCTCGGAGCCTTGTCAATCTAATTTTAAAAAAAGCCAAGGATCACCTACCCGCTGTTTGAAGAGAGGATAGAATTGATGCGTTATAAAGTGACAAATCGGCAGAATGTTGTGCCTTATTGAAACCGGTTTTCTTGTTGGATGCTCAAAAAGGAATCAGCGCATTAAAGTATTTTGATATTTGGGCCAGAATCTATCGACTGGATACAGGGATTATGCATCGTAAGTAGACATAAATATATGTCACAAGATGATGCGATTTTAGAAAATATGAGACACAATATGCTCAGCACGCATCCCCCACCTCTGTCTCATTCGTCACACTATTTATTCAGAGAGAACAGGTAACCAGAACTGATGCACACTGACGTGCCATGAACTAGCCTGAGTGGTCTTTAAGGTACTGAAGTTAAAACAGAGTGACAGCGAGGCAACTAAGCGTAGACAACATAATATGACTGTGACATGCATATTACCTGCATTACGTGCACTACATTGCATGCATTTACATTGCATTTCATACATACACAGATTGCTAGCTCTCTCAGTGTCTGCCTAACCTACGCAAATAATTGCCCGATTCTTCTTCTCGGAGGTGGGCCGTACCGAAATGCGTAGACCGCATTCTTGTGTTGCCTAATTTTGGTCCTCGCCGCTTGATGAATTACAGCCGAGTTTTGGAGTCAACACTCTCAATGTAACCTGCCCTTTCCTGAATGCTCAATTAGCATATAAACTACAGGTGAATCGCCAAATTCACACTCCGCTTGCATCTGCTATAGGACAAAGATGAGGTGTCCATTGGCATGTTTGGAAAGAGAAGGGAATAAATCGTTTGTCTAAAGACGCAATAATTTTGAGCTAATTAGGCCTCTAAACACGAAATAGTAGGAATATAAAAAAGTTATCCTCACCTAATGCCTACTTCACTGCCCTTAAGCTCGATTCCTCAATCATGCGTGCACAAGCATGGAGTGCTGTTTGTGGTTAACCCTAATGTACACTTATGATGCTGCCACTATTCTGTCTGTAGTTATGCCTTGGTGCGTGCCTCAGGATGCAGCACCATTTCTCATGTCTACAAGTTTTTAGCTTCCATTTTGATAGCTTGATCAAAGGGACGTACCTTTAATTTTTCAGCCCTACTGTACTCTGGTATAAAAGTGATCCCCTACACTTCCGTGCTTCTAGCTCGAAATCTTCAGTTCCATAATGTCCAGTTTTGTAATTTTTTGTTATGCGCTGCCGCAGTCCCCTGTTTTATTCAAACAAAACACGAGGAAAAAGAATGAGAATATAGGATGACAACTAAGGCAAAGAAAGTGGCTGCCAGGGTGTTTCTGCCTCTTTTTCCCACTACAGCATGTGTTGCGCACTATTAGGTGGATACAGTAGATAAAGGGTGTTTAACCTGTGTAATCCTGCATTTGACAGCAAACTTAGCAACCTGAGCGAAGTGGAGTAAGAGTAGGTGGCTGAAAAGCGCTTCAATCTGTAGTCTGTGATAATTCGTCTGCGGTTCAGTGATGCCGGTGATGCTTATATGGCGTGAATGGCTGCTGTGTGTTAATGTGGAGGTGGCAGAAGTGCTTTGACTGAAACGAGTAGATGTGGTGTGAAGCACGTTGCGCAGCTGCTTTTTGAGCAGTTGATATGGTTGGTCAATTTAACTCGCTTTTCCTTTGCCTCTATGTTACTAAACTGTGTTTATGTTGGTGAGATTGGATTCTGTTGAGTTGCCACCCAAGGTGGTCTGGATACGAAGACTTCTATAACCGCGCATTCATTTGTCGATGAGTAAGTTAGGAGGCAATTAGAGGCACTAAATGCATGCAAATCAAGAGTCACAAATTTGGGTTTTTATTTCTACAAGTGCACAAATTACAGTTGCATATTCCTTTTGCATCTGCAAGACAGTGATCAAAAGATATCCACCGAGAAGCAGCATTCATTCTCAAGTTTTGCAGTAGACATCGAACTGTAGCATTGTCTGTTGACACGACTCCATATATATGGTAATTATCAGATCTTTTGGCATAAGTCTAGGCGCAGAATGTTGCCTCTAAGTAGATACAACTTGTTTCAACAGGACAAAGTGCAGCATGCATACTGCTGACTAACTTTTGAAAAGGCACTTTAAATTTGGAATAATTAGCAATATGCTCTTTAACTGGTAGGAAGTGGATTGTTTTTTGTCCATCCAATGCAACTCATTCCCTTCCAGCTTCTAGGTTTGAACAAAATATTACCTAATCCGCAAGACAAATACAATGAACGGCTTATCTATTTTACACCCAAACACGGTTATCACTACTGCCAGCACATCACATCCCTCGTGTTCCATTAGGCGGCAATTTGAGGTCATATCGACATATCATATCAACTCTCTGACAGTTTTTATCAAAAAGCTAAAGCCTAGAGGACTGTAAATAAATTCCTTCAGTACTTGCTGCTACGACGTTAATGGAGACCATGGAGATAGGAAGCCACTACATACTTTCCCTATAGGAACCTTGGATCTGTCAGTCAAATAAACCGTGACAATGATTGTATCAGGAACACTCGGACCTGGCACACGAAGAATACCTGACTTGAAGTGAGGGATGATGGGTACCTCTTGTGAACAAATTGTCATATGGTGTGATTACACCAGAAAGTCACGGGATGGTGGTACTTAGCTGTTTCGAATTAGTTACAAATCTGATCTCAAGAACCGGATCTATCTTTTTGTCTACTATGTGAACAGGCCTTTTGATTCACTATAATTGGCACTTGCGATAATCGCGAGAAAAAGTGTCATCTGGGCACACCTGTTAATCTTAACCTCCCATTTACCAGAAAAGGGAAGTTGTTTGCGTACGTGCATTTATCATACAGGTTCCACCCAACCCTGTTTGTGGTTAACCCTAATGTACACTCATGCTCCCGATGTTCCCAGTTTTAGTATGTCTGTATTTATGGTACAATTGTATCCAGCAACAGTAATGCGTGAATTTCATGCAGAATACTTTGTAAAACGGTATAGAAGCCTTTTTGCCTTTTTGATGACAACAGTGCCACGAGAAGCGGTTATTCCTCTTTTGATCACACCATCATGAGCGTGACTAATAACTTGCAGCCCCACAATTGACAAGTCCATGAAATAAGGGATTGACCAAAGCGCTTTGTTCATATGGACGTTCTTCAAAATTTACACTTTCGCCTCCTGCCATAAGCGCTCTCCAGCATCGATGGAGTGAGCTCATTGGCAGCGAATATCGCAGCAAGTCAGTGAGTGGAACGAGTGTGAA
>NW_020170717.1:6979-8054 GCF_000524195.1 Echinococcus granulosus | reverse complement strand
CACTGATCGTGAAGCAGGGCATGTGATTGTGATAGCTGTCAAACAGTGGAGGAAATTTCGGTGTTTTTTCTTGCCTCCCATTTGGTTGTTGGTAGCGGATGACCATTTAGAAATAAATGACTTGTTGATGCAAAAAAGAGTAAACCTTTGAAGTGGCAACAGAGGTGGTCGTATACTCACAAAGTGCTTAGAGGTATCTATCACACCTTAATTCGTAATCACGAATGTGGCACCAGCTTCCCATTGAAGGCGTTGCTGTTGAAAATGCGACTTTGCAATAAGGCCAATGCGTGACGTGCTGGATTTCGTGACGACCAGTGCGATATGCGGAACCGATGAAACTGCGAAAGCTGTTGAGGTTAAATAGCGGTTCTGTTGGCTATGAGAACCACCTGTTATAGCCTTCATTTACTCGTTTTCTACAGATTTTGACAACGTGCACATTTATTAGGCTGGTGTCTAGCCCTTCCACCTACTTGCTAGCCTGGGATCTACTTTAGTTCATCCTGTCTCCCCCGTTTGTCTAGGTGAAGGCACGTCATCGGGTCCTCACGTTCTGAATCATTTCGGCACACTACTCTATCAAAATCCGGTAAATTTGCCTCACTTCTCAACATCTCCCTTTTCCAGTTTGATTAGATGCTTCTAATTGATCTCTTTTGACTGGTTTTTTCCAGACGATTACTCTGGTCTTCCATGTGGTGGGAACTCTAACTCAATCTTCCCATCCCCTAAGTTACACCACGGCTATGTAGAATGGCAGAAGAAGCTTGGTTACAGCCCTTCCCTCATCCCGAAGCCACAGCAAACACCTCCAATTACAGCTGCTTAGTTTTCTGTCGATGCAGACAGATGGCTGCCTTGGTAGAGGAATTGACGGCCCTGTGTGAGTGCTGTTTCTCACTTTCTTCCCATCCCATCCACCCATCTTTCTCATCTACTCAGCTTTCGTGGCCGTATTTATTTTATTTCTGTTCCCTTTCTTTAATCCTGTTCAGTGACCAACACCGGAATTGCGCTCTCGTGACGTGGTAGGTACGAAATTGTAGACGAGATGGTGAGTGGAGAGAGAATG
>NW_020170717.1:5392-6879 GCF_000524195.1 Echinococcus granulosus | reverse complement strand
AAAATGAAAGCGATGATATGATGGCAGGGTGGCACCACTGGAAGCATTCAGGCTGCACTCCCTTCCCTCTCACCCAATCTCCTACGCGGTTGCGTTGCTGATGCAAGCTTCTACATGATGCTGCCTATATGGGAACCAAAAGGAGCGGCTTATTATAAAAAGGCTCTATTAAATCAAACAGTCATGCTATAGGGTGTGAGGGATAGGGTGGGATATGAGTTGCTAACTATGGAAACAGAAAAGGAGTTACTGAATTCCTCTTCTACGGTGCCTTTTGATTCCAGGATAGAGTTGTTGGTCAGGCAAAGTTAACAGAAGCGTCACCCTGAGAAGACACAACTTTCGGAAAAAATGATGAACAAGTTGGAAGTAGGGAGAGAGAAGGGAAAGGCGAGGAGTGGACTGAACTCTGTCTAGAATTGCTACGCTACTGCTGCTTATCCTTCTGCGGCACTCAGGTGCGGTTGTTCGACCATTTCAATTGGGTGTTTTTTTGTGGAGGACGCAGACGAGATATCGCCTACCAGAACATTCGTCTATTTCGACACTGTTTGTCTTGTGGTGTACTCCTCTGCCTGCGGATGTATGAGGTGACGGATGAGCTAGGGATAGGTGATGCACACCGAGGTGGACGGTGCTACCCTGCATATTATGCTTCATATTCTCTAAATTCGCCTCAACTTGTGAGATATATTTTCATCTATTTGCGATGCAAAATCCTTGTTTGCAATCAATGTCCCCTGGCCCAAATGTCAAATTATTTCAATGCGGTGATTCCTTACTTGGCACCCAACAGGAGTTCGCTTTCGATGAGACGCAACAACATTCTGCTGATTTATTATTTTATAACTCATCAATTCTGCCCTCTCTCCAAGTAGTGGATTGGTGATTCTGGCAATGTGATTGTTAAATAACCTGCCTGTTGTTCATCTATCTTTAGATCAACTATAGCTGCAATTGCGGTCCTGTTTCTTATTAATTACACAATTGCTTAAAGCAGGTCTATTCCAAAGCATTATTCATTGATGCTACAAACAAATGTGCTTTTCGCACAATGCGCATTATTGCATTTGAGCACATCTAGTAAAAGTGCATTTAAGTTAAATAAGATTTTGTATATTACAGCACAATTTTACTGCTATTTGCTCTGTGATGTTCGCTTACACACCTGCTAATGAAAAATGTGGATTTCGTATTCGTCCTGCAAAAAAAGTTATTATTGTTAATATTATTACTGCAATGTTACTTGTAACATCAGCACAATACTTCACATCCAGCTACCTAGCCATATTTTGAGCTGAAAGGAGGATCACTTGTATGTCGATGGGATATGCTTAAGGTGAAATCATGCAAGGCATTTTTAGTTGTGTTAACTCTGTCCAAATACTACCGTGCTCAAGTAATTCACTCCAAGTAATCAAGGTGCACTTTGCGTACAATTCCCATACGAGTTGCATGCAAAACAATTAAAGCTAATGTATGTTTGG
>NW_020170717.1:3642-5292 GCF_000524195.1 Echinococcus granulosus | reverse complement strand
GCATTCTTTATGCTCCATCAATCTCTCTTCCCGTGCCTATTTTTCTCGCCCTTTCTCTCGTCCTCCTTCTCTCTCGCTCTCTCCTAATATAGCGCCAAGCGCGAGGAACCGCAAATTCCAAACGAGGGGAGCTACGATATCAACTGGGAGGAGTAAATTGATGGTGGTAGTTGTAAATACCTCTTCTTATGCCACACAAGCCCACTCCTGGCACTAACCTGAGTCTCTTCTCTTGTTTCAACAGCACTAGAGAATGCTGCTCTTTCTTTTTTCTTTTTCATTTTTCTTCATTTTTCTGATCTTTTTAAAGGTAGGAAGGTGAATACAGCCTGTTTCCGCACTTCTACATACGTTCCTTTTGAATAAACCATTTTAACGCCGAAAGCTAAAGCATCCACACTCATCACATTTCCGTTACCTAAATGTGTACCCTATTAGGCCGTAGGTTATCAGAAGGTCCAGTAATAAGTGAGAAATTATAATAACAAATAAACATTAGAGAAGTATTGTCCAGATAATAGGAGTAATGAGGGTGCAGATAAGTAAAATGGGCATTACATTGCCTCCCATCCTAATCAAGGCGAACTCGATTCCATGAATCTACTTGGGCACCTGTTTTAATATCGTTCTTTTAATGACACCAAAAGCCGAACCCACATTTAAAAAGTGCTGCTATTACTGTCTATTTACTTAATTAGTAACCAAGATTTTGTTATAATTAATTGTGTATTTTGCAAATTATTTTGGTTTTGTTCAGTTTACTTATTAATTAATAAGACCTAAGACGTTATCTGTGTAAAAATTGAAATAGAATATTTAAGTGTCTGTTCTGCCATGGCTGTATTGACTGCATTGGGATCATCTCAGCGGATGAACCCAGCTTGCTGTCTAACCGCTTCAGCAAATATTCTACGCGCCAAAATATAAATTGTTACTAATTGTAAAAAATTGCACAATTTGGTGCGCATTTATTAGTCAATTACAGTTATGAAAGGTTGATTCTAAGTTACTAATCAATCGATTCGGAATTTTCTGTCCTCGTTATGTAGACTACCATGATAAAATATATGCACCATTTCCTCCGTTCTATAGCCTGCAAAGGACCCACGCCCACCCACTCTCCCATAAACCTGCAGGCATGGATCGAATTGGTGCGATCGCTGCAAGGCTGTTGTTTTAAGCCATGTCAGCCAGAGTTGATGATGATCCACTTTCACTATGAAGCTTCTCTCCATCAGGTAATGTCTGGAATGTTTGACCATTGTGATAAAGTTGAAGAATTCGGATTATGTCCCACATTTTTTCTCACTTGCTTCTTAGTCTTGGCACTTGTGTAGATGACGATGTGTTTGTTTTAAACTTCGTCCATTTGCGAGAGTGCACCACTCAAGTCTACGTCACCAGCGTCAGTATCCAGTAGAATTGATGGAGCACTTCTACATATTTGCTAATTCTAAAAACTGTAGAGGAGAGCATTCACGTCAGTGAATGAAAAGGCATACAACGGTAGACTAATGTCATTGATCTCACTTTGAGTTATTGCATTTCCTTTTTTAAATCAATTCTAATCCAATCCATTTCTTTTTCTCTCAGTGGAGCTGAGTGTACTGCAAAATGTCAGATGAAGCAATAGGTTCCGTCGCTAGCACT
>NW_020170717.1:0-3542 GCF_000524195.1 Echinococcus granulosus | reverse complement strand
TTTACACGGTATGCGTTGATCAGTCGATGCACTTCTACCAGTTCCTACACCACATCAATTCATCAATCCTCATCAACAAGTTGCTTTCCTCACATTTACCTTTCATCTGAGCTGAAGCATCAAATGTCAAAACGATGTCTCATTTGTGTGAGTGCACTTGACTGCCTACATCTTGCAGCTACCAACTTGGCCGCACACCATTCCATCCATACCGGTCTCGCTAACATCCCACCACTTCTCCTGCATAGTTACTTCCAAGCTCTGCCAAGAAACACATGCAATGGCACCTGTGAGAGGGAAGTCCAGGTCTATGCGAGAATACAGTTCCTTCACTCCAAGTGGCAGTTTCGGTGGATTATTCGCTCCTCCAGTTGTGTAGGGCCTCCACGCACCGTGGTTCCATGAATTACCATCACCACCACATTGGCTTTACTTAACTGTATGCAAACCGATGCGATCGTTTGATTGTGTAATCACTTGAGATGTGTCAAGTATGTCGAAGTGTGCATTTATTAGCGTCAGCATCTCTCATGCTACTGCTAGAGGTATTTGCTGAAGGAGACGTCAAATATGTAAGCAGAAACTTTACTACTGGAAGTGGTTTTCAGTTGCAATTGAAGCCAAGGAGGTGGTAATGATTGCATGACAAACAGTCGTTTGAAGGCAGGGAACATGCGTCCTACTGGAAAGCAGTGCTCCATGTAGACATCAAGGCAATGCTCCATGTGCCGAGGTGGATTCACTCAATGGGTCTTGTCCCTCACTTACTGTGTCGCAATCGTCACTCAATTGGATTAATTCATTGCTACGACTCATGGACCCTTCCAGACGCCCTTCATTTGGGCGCTAAATCAGTGCTAGTGCATGACCACAAGTCCTTATAAGGTGTGGAGTACAATGAGCAGGGTAATGAGATGACTAGCTACTCTGGGGTAGAACATTCAAATAGGACAAGCCTTTCAAATGCGGTCCTACGTGTTAGTGATGATCCCGATGGTTATCTTCTCTATACACATTGTGGGGCATATGTAGGCGGCATTATATGGGTTCGGTGCTGTAGGGTACTGTTTTTTGTGAAATGCATTATATTCCTATCATTTTGCATCATTATACCATGCAAATGAGAAGAACCCGTTGTATGTGAATTGAATTGTTGGGTTGCAGCAAGAAATGCGCTTATCTGGATTCTAAGGTTACTGGAGCTGCCTTCTTATCAACTTCGTGGTTTTATAGCACTTGCTGAAAATTTTCAGCATGCGCAGATAGGAAATGGTGTGCAGCAGTTTAATTTAAACGATAGGTTAACTGAAGACAATTGCTGCACCCAAAGCAGGAGGGTCCTCCATTCGCGATAATAATGAACGATTGCACGGCCGCAGTGGCACTTATGCCAACTGGCATGTCGAGGTGCAGCCTAAGCAGGTGCATCCCACCTGGTATGCTTTGACACACAACCGCTAACTTCAATGGATCCCAAATTCACCTTCGCAGGTACACCACTTCGAATCTCCATTATGAAACTGATCACTCCTATACCGGTTGTCGACTAACATGATGTGTGATAGAATTTTTGTTGCAAAGTTCGTTGATTGAGCGAACAAGGAGCTAGTTGTTGTCGAAAGTTTCACCGCTCCATTGTTCACTCCAGCCTTGCCTTCAGCCTCAAATATGTTGCCTGATTCACGTGTGGCGCGATGCAGATTAGCCTGAAATCCATCCACCCGATACAATATGGCTTGAACATGTACAAATTGTCTTCATTCTATTACCTCTTGTCGTAATGCTAAGAAAGGGAGGTAACCAACTAGTCATTGTGAAGAAAGTCTCCTTTTCTCAAGGCAGTACAATGCTTAACACCACGTCACACTGCTGGGTCGTGCGATGATGTACACTCGAGTTACAGTGAGAGTAAACCACTGCCTCCTCCTTCTCCTCCTTATTACCTTAGTGATATTCGTTTGAAGTGAAGCTATGACCCTTTCTTGACATCCCACATTCGCAAGCAAATGTGGAAGAAGCACGTACGAAAGAAGAAAGGAAGAGAAATGGAGGTGGTTGTTTACTACTAGAGAAGAGGACGCGTTTTATTGCAGTGGGGGGTGAAGACAGTTTGTACTTCAATGGATAAGGAAGGCAGACTGAAGTGGTAATTATTCCATCAAAAAGGCAACTTAAGCTACCTGTTTGCCTCACGAATGCTATATCCACTACTTGAATTCTCTACTCGTGTGCTGCAAATCGCATTGTCATTTGAATTTGACACGATCAAAGAGACACCAAGTGTTGGTCAGTATTTCTTTAACTAGAAAGCAGGAGCATCCAAGTTAATGGCTACTCCGCCCTTTACAATATTTTGCCTGGGTTTTGTGCCTACATAAAGCGATGCACTTTGCTTGCATCTTGTACCACATAGGCAGTCTGTTGCAAACCAGAGTGACAGAGCAGGCACAGCTGACTAGCAAGAGATTTGGGCAATGATACTAGCTTCATGACACCTTGGTAAGCTACTCCCCGAAGTAGATCCATTTTATTAATGACTTGTTTCCTTATCACTGTAGGCGCACCTTCTCGGCCCTGCTGTCCTATTCTCTCCTCACACATCCATTTGCATAATTAACTGGTCGTTCATTCTAGTGTAGTTCAATTCTAAACCACTTCAGCGAATCTGCGATTTTGGTAAGTAATTTGTGCAGAAGATTAAATAATCACCTCAACATTCATCGTGACACTGCATGCCTCCGTGATCACCTCCTTTGAACATGGCAGTCGCCGTATCCACGCCTCTGCCAGCCGTTGCAACTTCCCCTCAGACGGACTCCAGCACAGCCTCTCATCCTCAATCACATGAAGTAGGTAGACTTTGAATCTAACATGCCACTTCTTAATGAGACTGTTCAAGGCGTGGGTTTGATCAACCATCTTGGTGTTGGAAGCTATGCCTTTGTTTTCCACCACCACACGCAGAAGACGTGACAGTGCCGCCAGAGTAGTGCGGTGCATTTCCTGTGGCCTCTCCACCCTTGTTGTAAGTTTCTTCGAATCGGTGATGGTGGAGGTAAATGCATCGGGAGCGAGGATTATGGAGTAGATGTAGCGGTAGAAGATATGAAGACCGATGAACTGAATCAGGGTAAGAAGGATATATTGCAAGTGGGGAGCACATTTTGTCTGTTATTTCAAGCTCAATTGTAGTGGATTGCTAGATCTCTCCTGAGTTTGTATTAGAGGTGCATTCCAACCTGTACACCTCTCATGGGCATAACTGTGCAACCATGCTTGAACGCGATTTGGAATGAGCTCACAAGAGCTTTGATACCAATCAGTAAGGTTCTGTCACTGGACACTTCGAATACTGATGTGTAAGGCATCTGGTTTGGTGTGGTGGAGCAACGATTTTCATTTCTCTGACCACGCAGATGTGACAATTGCCTGCCTGACCTATCACGCTGCCAGCTTATAGGCATAAGACTATAATTTGCACACCTCATGCAGTCTTAAACTCACCTGCCTCTTTACGACTGTTCTAACTCCCATCCGTAATT
>NW_020170718.1:16910-18562 GCF_000524195.1 Echinococcus granulosus | reverse complement strand
TTCTCCTAATGATGATCCGTAAAGCAAAGTAGGTAGGTTAAATCAAGTCATGCCATGCATCCCTTTCTTTCAGTAGCCACAAGAGTGACATTTGCATCTGCCTGTCTGTTTACTTATTCTATTCTCCCTCAGTCGGTCAAGTTGTTGCTGCCACATCATCGCAGTAGCTACGATTTCTACCTTTTTTCATTTAAGATCACTTTGATCTACAGACTCCTACCCTACGCATCTACAGAATCCAACTAACGTGCTTAATGCAATATTACACTCAATGTAACTTGGAGCCGGGTTTCTACGCCTGAATATTTTGAGAAACCGACTGAGTGTCTAAATGTATGATTACTTTGGACAATTTCGTCAATCGCCTATTTAGGTAAACATTATTAGAGATTTAATGTAGTACAGCGATGGATATCTTGGTGACGTCCTCACCGATGGCTCAAGTGCTGAATATTTACGATAGCGCGGATGTAAACAATGGAAAAAATTGAGAGTTTTAATTGTTGTGATGAAATGTGGTAATTTTTCTACAAAGCTCGCTCAGAGATTAAAACATATGCATGTGGCATGCGTTAGTCTTTCTAATGCAACAATGGGCAGCTGATAGAGCCAATGGACACCATGGAATTACAGTGGCTGCCCACACTTCCCAAAACAATGTTCAAAAATGAAAGCTAATGTAAAAATTTCAAAAATATGTTTTTTTGACTCTTCATAAATGGAGACTTGACTGCAATAATTGACCTAACAATTTCCCTCAGTTTTGTTTATACGCGTGCTTATTTGGACTTCACTCCACATGGCAAATTTTTCAGATGGCGTGTGCAGTTTACAAGCGGGATCTGCCCAGGACAGCATGTATGTTCTGACTTCGCAGCTGAATTTTTTGCGTGTTTTTTTAGTTTGTTTTTTTTATGTCTTCGCATTCCTTCTGTTTATGCGTTCATGTCAATATGAATGGATGAAATCTTGTCTCTTGGACAAATTGATCACTTTAGTTTGACTTCTTAAATGCGTTGCCAGCGCATTTACCAAGTAAAATCTAACGAGAAACGTGCTTGTTCCTTCACTTAGTTGATGTATTTGCGATTTGTTAGATGTGGACCCGTACCAGTGTCGTAGATGTGGAAAGTGTTTTTCCCAACGTGCGTATCTAACACAACATAAGGAGGTTCTTCATCAAAGTAGGTTTCCACTGTACTTTATTGTGATGAACTACCAACACGTCTTATGCTCTCGCATATTGCATGCGTGTTTGGCAAGAACTTTGTCTCCTATTTCCTCATGAGATATAGCTGCTGTCTTAGGTTTTATTAACAAAACATGTCCTTGTTAACATCTCGTGCTTGGCATTGCCTCTGTTGCACAATGCGAGGCTCTACTGCCCTGTGCGGATATATTGTGGTGGCGTAGGCTTCTGGTTGTGTGGATCCAAAATTTGTGAACAGTTTGTCTGCAATCAACTTTAGACAGAATGGATGAATGTATCAAAGTTACTCTTAGAAGGAGGGTTTTACATGCCCCAAACAATTGAAGCACGTGCCTAAGGGATGTTCGACTCTGACTAAACTAATAGCGTCTCATAACTCTGGAGGCGCTTGAAAAATTAAGTGGGGAAGCAACTTACCGATGCAGGATTTGTAGAGGCCAAG
>NW_020170718.1:13851-16810 GCF_000524195.1 Echinococcus granulosus | reverse complement strand
TATCGATGATATGAGCAAGTGGTAAGCAGGGATTGTCTAAGTTGTTCATAGGTATAGGTGCGGCTTCGAAGACGACGCCATAGATGTCATCGGCACCTTCTTTCGGTAGCAAATGATCTGTCGTGGATGGAGAAGGTGCCCTCCGCTAAATTCAGGTGTTCCGCTACAAGCTGGATTATGTAATAGTGTAAACTGGTAGCAGCAATACACTTGAAAACGGTTACTGACAAAGATCTTTGATTTGCTTCGAGCTAAACAGATGGTTATTTGATTTACATAGGTTAGCATTAATTTTCGGAATGAATCTTACCTTGACCACAAACAGGCTCACAAAAAGCATTCTAAATTTCACTTAGCTGAGTCACGCCAATTCCTTGGAACCACTTTCTACTACTAGTCTTATCGCTTCCGACACTTTCGTTTTTAATATCGAAGGCAAATGCGTTTCATTTTTCCTTTTAGCTACACGAGCTGAAGTTTAGCCGTCCAATCACGCGACTAGCGGTGGCACCAACCCCTCAGCCAATCGTCTTGTAGAGCGCATAGCATCGGACAAAACTACTCCTTCCAAATGTCCTGAGCTGTCGCATGCGGATCCTATTCCAATGCACCATCAGGAGGACGCAAAATATTAAATTGTCGAACAAACAGCAATCCTGACGTCAACTCTGCATTTAAAATACTTGAAAGTAAAGTAGTAGTGGCGATGTAAGTGTCACCCAGTGATGGCGATAACAGTCATTTAAATAATGGTAACAAATAAAGGGGGAAATTCAGACAAGAACGTGCATTAATTGGTGCCGGTAGTTTACATCTTAGTCAATTTTTCGTGATAGAAAGCATTATCTACCTTTTTGAGGAAACAGTTTCGAACATTTGCTAATAAGAGTGAGGCAAGTTCGTCCAGGAAGCGATGCATTTAACCTCTCGTATAAACTCCATGCCAGTGGATGGCAAGCATTAAAGGCAACACAGTACCGTACTATCTAACAGGCAATGGGAGAGTAGGATTTGCATAGTATTAAAGCTGACACAAGTTGGCCTACAAGTCAATATCAAGCAAAGCAAGTAGACTGAAAAGGAAATGGGATTCGGGAGTTGGCCAAGCCCGTATGCGTTGAAGTTGGTAACTGTGGATGAGAATAAGCACAGCTCAAAATAGATGAAGCCCGTGTGCTTGGCCGTCTGTAGTGGTGCTTAGCTGAGACACCATGTGCGTGGTCGTCCGTGGTGGTGCCACAGTGTGGCCAGTCGTGGGGTTGGATGTCTCTGTGGTAGACAGGAACCACGACTGCGTTTGTGCTTGCACTGTAGTTTGTGAAGAAGTCGCCAACTTCCTTAGAATTTGAATAGCTAGCTGGCTGCGTGCATGCTCGTTGCTTGTACTTTTCCTCTTCTAAAGCGAAATAAATGCTATTAATTCGAATCGATTTGAGCATTTACTAACTGAGCGTCTAAGCATCGCATTTGGTAGGGCTGTTCATGCAAACGGAGCAGCAGCAGCAGCGGTAAGCTAGAGATCCTATCAGAATCAGGTTGCAGGTCATTGAACACATTCCACAGCTTCTTTCACCTTCCGTCAATTAACTTTTCGAATTTACAGATGACAAGGCTGCCACCAACACGCCCTAGTGTTCACTCGTTAGGACGAGGAGCAAAGCAATGCTACATCAAGCATATGCAGTTGATTGCATGAAAGCACTAGTAAAGGGGTCGATTACGCATTTCCGGTCACATAAAACCATATCTACCGGTGAACAATATTTAACACAGCATTGAAGCAGCTACCCGTTTTAAGCAGACGCCAGGTTCTTGTAGCTCTGAAAGTCCTTCGAAAGCCAAGCGTCTCCGTTCCCCAACAGCAAGCCATTAACAGATTCTACTTTCGACGAAAGCAGGTCAAGTGCAAATGCAGTAGAGTCCTGTCAAATGACTACATTCGGTTATTGCCCAAGCTGAACATAGATATACTTGTCAAGTGCAGAACACGATTTTCAAATCTTGGCTGCACAATATTCCATATATGCAGATTACCGAGGCTAGGTAGAAGTATTAGAAACAGACTTTATTCTTTTTATTCGCCCGTCCCCTTCACAAAACGTTTTTGATGAAAAACTGCTTCATTGAGCACGACAAGTTCAAAATGTAATTATCGAAACACCACTTTGCCCAACGGGCGGCATTGAGAAGATTTGACCTGCTAATGTAGTCATACACAAAATTTTATATTTAAGAAGAGGTTTTTTTTAAAATTTAAAAGCAGCTTTTACTAAAGAAGCACATTTTGACGGCATAAGCAGTACAATTTAGTACAAAAAATATAACAGAATAGTGTTAGGATTTTCTATCATTTGCAATATGATATTACATTATATGTAATGTTGCATTATTTATGTTCCCATGTCATCTTTGTTAGCAGAATTTTTCATGAATATAAGTGACATCGTACTCCGATTGGTTATTGAATTCCAAACCACAAGTTGGAACTTCAGTGATCGGTGTTGTGTTGACCTTCTCTAAGTGTAGCGCAAAGTAGTGATTTTTCCCTTGTTCTTGTTTGTA
This sequence comes from Echinococcus granulosus, assembly GCF_000524195.1. NCBI lineage: Eukaryota > Metazoa > Platyhelminthes > Cestoda > Cyclophyllidea > Taeniidae > Echinococcus > Echinococcus granulosus. The sequence goes on along the minus strand of NW_020170718.1, from coordinate 14,248 downwards.
GTCGCATCAGAAGCATTCAGTGTGAAGGAAACAACAATCGCTTGGCTACTGATTTTTGAGGCACCTCATCTCTTTGCAATTTATATTATTCACCTGATAGAAAATTGAAGGCTCTACTGCACTAACCGCATAAATGGCTTTTCCTAGGAGGAATTTTCCATGACGTCTACATAAATGTGCGCTTCGGTAAATGCGATGACTTGATGCCCAGTCGTGATAAATTTGTAGGAGTAGCTGAAAATACTTAATAACTGCATACTTAGCATGCTTCCCTGCATTCTAATATTTTCAGTTTATCCTATACACATTTGTGCGATGTCGGGATTTGCCTGTTTGTGTGTTTTAACGGCCGTCTGCGAGTTGATGCCAAGAAGTTTATTGCTGGTCTAAGGCAAGT
>NW_020170718.1:10053-13751 GCF_000524195.1 Echinococcus granulosus | reverse complement strand
GCCAGGGCTTCTTTGTTCATCACAGCACAGCAGGATCAGCTGCATAATGTTTTATTTCGGAACTGCTACAAACAATCAGCTCTAGTGTTATATAGCAAAATGGCCATGTTTGTATCCGTGGAAGTGGGTACTGTGGACTGTTGTCGTACAGGGTTCACAATGTGGTAAGAAGAGTGCATGGTCATCATGGGTGGTGCCACAATGTGGCATGCCCTGGGGATGGTCGTAGCCGTGGTGGTAGAGGAGCCAACTGACACTGAACAAGCTCTCCTCAACTGCTTTCTTGCTATATAGCACCAGAGCTGATTGTTTATAGCCATTTCTAAATAAAACATTATGCAGCTGATCCTTCTGTTATTCACATCACCAAGCAGCAATCATGTGGTACAAGGGCAAGGTGCTGAAGGGAGTATGAACCCAATGCTCCAAGCAAATACATTAATCAATCTGGCTACCGGTCTGGAAGCCGGTGAAGTAGGCAATCTATCGGTCAGTGAATCAGTCACTCAACCGAGAAACCGGTATAATTGGGACTGGTAGTAGAAGGGAGAAAAGAAAAATTGCAGACGCATTTATATCGAAATGGGCAATTGGAATGGAAGGAGAGAATGCAGAGCGGCAAAACGCGAGCCTATTTAAATAAAAACTTATTTAAAAGGAAAGGCAGAAAAATTAAAGAAAAAAAGCGCAGCAATGGTCGCGGGAGAGCTAAGGGCTGCGGGCTGTTGGCTATGAGGAGAAATGTGCAGTGACTGAGATTTAGGCTGAGGAGTGAAAATAATCACTAACACCCGTCTGCCCATCAGCCACCTACCTTTTACTACCTCAATGCACCAATCCATATGTGCACTTTTTATTCATCTATTCACTTACCCATCTATCCATCTGCAAGTCCATGTTGTTAGCATCAAAGTTCTACATTCATTTATTATTTCATTTATTCATACGTTCATTCCGTCGCATTCATCTTTTTGCTCTTCCAGCTATCCCATTCTCTATCTAATTTGCCGGCCGACTAGCCCGTCTACTGGCTAACCTTACCGAAGACTGATTGACTGACTCAACTTTGCTTGCAAAATGGAAAATAGTAAAGCCGTGCACTGGAACATCACCTCAGAGTTGTGCATTCAGGTGATTGCTAGAGGTAAGTCATTCACTAAAACATTTTGGAGGTAGAGTTTCCAATATTGTTACTTCGGCTCCATCTTAACAACTTGCCCATTCCCATCAATGGCAGCCTCTGGTTCCTGCTCTTTTTCCTCCTTGTCTGGATCGTCCTCCACATCAGCCTCTACTTCCACCAACATTGTCCCCAGTTGGGCGATTGAAAGCTCAACCGTTGAATGTGGAGTTACAGGGGTTGCAGATGATGATGGGACAGAGGCGCATCCCATCGAGGAGGGTGGCAAGTGTTACCACTCCGCCTGCTCATGCATTTTTAGCCATTAGTCAGGGCGGTTACAACGGGACTATTTCTTCGCAACTCACTGCCGATGTCTTCAAGGTGTACACGACAATATTGGTAGGTCGGAACACACTCGGATAGAATGCCGTTAATGAGACCTGAGAAAGTGTGGAGATGTGGGCGATTAGATGAGAGTAGAAGAAGTCGAATAAAGGCTAGAGTAAGGAAAGATTAATTTGGGAAGGGGATTCCTTGGTCAGCACTTTTTTAATTATCTCGATAGCAGTGGTAGTGATTGGAAAGATAGCAGTGGTAAAACGAGATGACGACGTTTATGTACAAAGGCATCCAGCGATAAACAGCCCTCATGCCCTATATGTGCTGAGTCAGTGTCAAAAAGACGTACGGATTAAAGGATGGAGAGCTGCACAATGGGAATGTCGAATGCATGATTTGTGGTAGACACAAGGAGGAATGAACCAAAGTGAAGGTTCCTTGGTGGAGTTTCGAGGGGGTGGTGGATGTTGTGTACGTCGCCAGCAACAGGAGAGCAATTTAGCGGTACAGCAAATTCATCGCTTTAATGATTAACTAATTAACCTACTGATTAGCTGATTGTTAATTGATGCTGCCGTAGTAAAATGATGGCTTTGGAGGTGGGATTGGGCACAGGTGCAGTGCATCTGAAAGCGTGGAGTGTATTTGTAAGCACAAAGTGAAGTTCTCTTGATTATTCAGTCATTCGGCGTGGTGAAATAAGGGAATTGAAGTAGTTAAGTGCAAATAGCGACCCAACAGCAGTAAAAGCTTCATTGTTCATGTACTCTTCTGCCCATGCATTTCGGGTCTCATTTGTTATGCGATTTTTTCAACCAATGCATTTGAGGGGGAGAGAATAGAGTTAAATCAGACTGACCAGAGCAGAGTATCAATAATCAAAAAAATTAGGAAAGGCCTATTTTTGCTGAGCTAAAGGTGAACTGTTAAGTCTTTTTTTCTCGAAAATAACTTCTTTGCATCTTTTAGCCATTAAATGGTTACAGGTGAATAGGTAATTTTTATGCTCAAACAAATGTCAAAAGCGGTTCTGTTATCCCTAAGGTGAATTAATGCAAACTCGCTCTGAAAGTCCTTCAAAAGCCAAGCGTCTCCGTTCTCTAACAAGTCCAGGTAATGAAGACAGCAAGCTATAAACAGATTTTACTTTCGACGAAATCAGGTCAAGTGCAAATGCAGTAGAGTCACGTCAAATAACCACATTCGGCTATTGCCCAAGCTGAACATAAATATACTTGTCAAGTGCAAAACACAATTTTCAAATCTTGGCGGCACGATAATCCATATATGCAGATTACCAAGGCTAGGTAGAAGTAGTAAAAACAGACTTTATTCTTTTTAGTTGCTCGTCCCCTTCACAAAACGTTTTTGATGAAAAACTGCTTTATTGAGCACGACAAGTTCAAAATGTAATTATTGAAACATGACTTTGCCCGACGAGCCGTATTGAGAAGATTTGACCTGCCAATGTGGTCATACACAAAATCTTATATTTAAGAAGAGGTATTTTTTAAAATTTAAAAGCAGCTTTTACTAAAGAAGCACATTTTGACGGCATAAGCAGTACAATTTAGTACAAAAAAATATAACAGAATAGTTTTAAGATTTTCTATCATTTGCAATATGGCATTACATTATATGTAATGTTGCATTATTTATGTTCCAATGTCATCTTTGTTAGCAGAATTTATCATGCATATAAGTAACATCGTACTCCGATTGGTTATTGAATTCCAAACCACAAGTTGGAACTTCAGTGATCGGTGTTGTGTTGGCCTTCTCTAAGTGTAGCGCAAAGTAGTCATTTTCCCCTTGTTCTTGTTTGCAGTTGCATCAGGCGTATTCAGTCTGAAGGAAACAACAATCGTTTGGCTACTGATTTTTGCAGCACCTCATCTTTTTGCAATTTATATTATTCGCCTGATAGAAAATTGAAAGCTCTACTGCACTAATCGCACTAACTGCACTAACCGAATTTTTCATGCCGTCTACATAAATGTGCGCTTTGGTAAATGCGATGACTTGATGCCCAGTCGTGATAAATTTGTAGGAGTAGCTGAAAATACTTAATAACTGCATACCTAGCTTGCTTCCCTGCATTCTAATATTTTCAGTTTATCCTATATACATTTGTGCGATGTCGGGATTTGCCTGTTTGTGTGTTTTAACGGCCGTCTGCGAGTTGATGCCAAGAAGTTTATTGCTGGTCTAAGGCAAGTGGCTAGGCTTGTCACGT
>NW_020170718.1:8110-9953 GCF_000524195.1 Echinococcus granulosus | reverse complement strand
TTTTAAAAATTAGGATTTGTTTGAGCGGTTTCTTGCAGCAACTATGCTATTATTTAGAATTTTAGCCGTAAAATCTACTTCGCAATTGAACCCCTTTATGTGCATTCTTCATTTCGCTGCCCCATAGTTAGGATTAAGTATTAGGATTTCAGCAAAAAACTTCTGTTTTATTTAAAGTTAAATCTCATCCACATAAATTTGTTAGGCTGATCGATTGCTCGAGGGGTTATTTCGAATTGCCATCACGGTATGTTAAAAGCTGTTATTTAATAACGGACGACTTCAGTAAATGGGGTGCTGGTTGTTAAATCAGTGGAATAGCCCCTAAATGTTTAGTTCCACTCGGTGCCAAGAAATTGTGGACCCCAACTTCTGTAAGAGCGCAACTTTTTCATTGGAATATCATCCGATAAGCATGGAGGCCTTACGGAACAGCACTAAATGCTAATCTCACCCCTTTTATCGCTGGAAGCAGAGCACCTGTCATCACAATCGTTTTGCAGTAAAGTAATTGTTCTCTAATGGACCCAGGATGATCTGCTACGGTAATAATAAATTGCAATTAATGAGTTTTTTCATATATTGTGTTCACTAATAAATTCGCTGTACGCGTTGTGGGTGACACTTGTCTTTGGTTCTGTAAACGTCAGCGCTTAACGTGTAATGCATAGCAAAGGCTGCAGTATTCAAGTTGTCGTGTTATCCCCTTCTTGGTGGAATATATCGCGCATATAAAACACCTCGTCCGTCGATTAGTTACTGACTTTTGCATGAAGAGTTGAAACTTCAGTGATGGGTTTTGTGCTGACATCTTGTTGAGGCGTAAAATAGCCAGTCCTACTTGCCCTTGTTTGTAGTTGTATTAACTGTATTCAAAGCAAAGCAGACAACAATCATTTGGCTGCCATATGATGCATTAGAGGCAAATTTGTTACGATTCCTCGTCTTTTTGCAATTAATTTATTTAACCTGGTAGTGTCTACATGCATGTATTCCGGTAAATGAGGCGACATGATGCCAAGAGAAACTAGAAATGCTTAATGACTCCGCACCTAACTGGCTTCTAAGGATTCTGCTTAAAATGTGTAATTGTGTGATTTCGTTTTTTGTTTGTGCTTTTTAAAGCCTGTCTGCGAGTTGATGGTGAGGCAAGTAGGTGGGCTTGTCACATCCCTGCGATGCAGGTGGCGGTGGTGATGAGTGGGCGGATGCGTGAACAGATATCTGACCACTAGTCTTTTCTGGGCTTAATATTTCTGCCGGTAAGATGGTCTTGAGACTGCTAGATTAACAGGAGATTTTCTTTCACTGCTTTTAGGTTAGTAATCCTCCGACAAGCTATGGACACGCGTAATGTCCAGTACATGTCCTCTTTCCCCGAACTCAGTTCCGCTGAGGAGGCAGCTACAAATCCTTTGGGTCAAGTATCTTCTCCGTTGCCTGCGAGTTCGATGACAAGAACGGTGGAACTGGACGTGGTATTCATGAAAAGATGGACGATGCGGCAGGAGTAAAGATGTGATCCGCCCATTTAGTTTGGATTGAGCCGATTTCCCCATGGAACATTTTTATATTCGCTGTAATTTTCGTCTTCGTTTTGGGTTCTGCGCAGATATGTACCTGTGTGTACGTGTACCAAATTCTTACCATTGTACTGGACTTAATACTTGTGTAATTGCCGAAAATGGGATTCTTGCAGAAGAAATGGGGGAGAGGATTGGTGAGGTGGAGTTGAGAACTGATGTGTATGGGATGGGCATTGTCAGTCGCGATTCTGGGAATTGGCACTGGAGTGATTTTTCTTTGAATGCGTCCACTACTGGAACCAATTGCCTTCTCAACC
>NW_020170718.1:6315-8010 GCF_000524195.1 Echinococcus granulosus | reverse complement strand
TTTCACGGTCTCACTCTTACTTCAACCCACATCCACCCTCCTCTCCGTTCCTTTCTCCATCCCCTTCCCTTCTCGCAGATCCAGTATCCCATCACCTACAAACAGACACACACCTATGCAATGCATGTATCTGAGCACCTCAATTGTGCGCCTACATGTATCTTCTTCCTCTCCAACTGACCAGTCATCTACAAGGCACAAGCAACTCCAGTTCAATTCACTGTCTCTCACTACCACACATCTCTCCTCTCAACTCAGCATGTCAACCACAATGTAAAACACAATCACCTTCGTAATATTCTACGATTTGCATAGAAAACGTTCCAGGTGGTCGATAAACTACAACGAACAAAAGCACAATCGAATATTCACTAGTCGCCTCGGCATTGAAGTTACACTGACGATTGACAGTACGCAACAAGAAAATGGCATGAATTGGTGGAATAATACTGAGTCTTACCGAAGGATGGCATTGCAATCACGAGTGAAGACTTGGCCGTCTCCTCCATTGCACGATTCCTTACCATCGGTGGATGGCCATGAATGGAGTAGAGGCGATGCAAATGGGAAACTGCTTCTGGCACCACTACAACATGTGCAAATGCACATCTCGTACTTCGAGTCTACCGTCTTCTGTCACCACACCAACATCATCCTGGTCAGTACAGGTGGCATAAAACGCAAAAATCTTTTCTCTCTCTAGTTCTTTGTTTCAGTGGATGTAGTAGGTAATTCACAATTGGTACTTAATACCACATGCGAGATGGGCAGTAGGGGTGGAAACGAAGAGACAAAGGGAGGAGAGAAAGAAGAAAAGGGCACACTTACGGAACTGATCAATTGCTTCTGGGTAACAAACAGGATGGGAACGTTCAGCGAGTCTAACATTATTCTCCTCTTCCTCTTTCTCCTGCTCCTCCTCCTGCTTCTCCTTCTCCTCATCTATTTTCTCTGTTTCCGCACGACCAACGTCCCTAGTGTCTACAATGCCATGCACATTCCTCCTCTAACCTCATCCCATAAAGCAATCTGCTTGTCCTCGCCCATGGCAGCCTCCAATTTCCTACATTGTTGGTTAGGCTCTACCGATCACAGCACTGAAAATCAGGCCATGTACTGTACAAAACCCTGCTAATTCGCAGCATTGACGGGAAAACGAATTAGTGCTACACATTTTTTTTTTTCATTTTTCATAGTCAGTCACCAAAGATGTTTGGGGACAACGTGGATGACACTGAGGATACACTAATTCTATTCCAGTGATGCGATTAACATGCCCCTATCAACTACCTGTCTGCACGTATTCAAGGTTTACTTTAACTTCAACGATTGAGCAACCAACTCCTTAGGCAATTAATTAACCACGCAATTGTTCATAACTCGCCCCTCCAAGTGTTGGGCTTGCCTGGGGCTGACAACGTTTTCCTCTGTCGAGAAGGATGAAGAGTAGGCGGACATGGCGCGCGATCTCTTGGGTATATCCAGGAAACAAGGTAGATAATAATAAGGGTGGTCCAAACAAAACAGAGAGGTAGTTCGGAGTTTGAATTGAAGTGGGGAAGGGAGACTGAGATAGGCTCGGTCAACTCGATGATAGCGTTCATCACAGTGGTCAACTTCTGCAGATTGTGAATGCCTATGCTGTCTACGAATTCCATCCTGTCACGTGGACAAATCGATCGACGTCTCGTGGTC
>NW_020170718.1:1631-6215 GCF_000524195.1 Echinococcus granulosus | reverse complement strand
ATAACTTAAGCGAAAGTCCCTAAAGAACGCCTTTCTAGTAATATGCAAAGTGTTCCGTCCCTCAAATTTAAATCCAATTTGCAAGCCTGCAAACGAGTTTTGTTCAATCTAATCAAATGTGCCAATGGTAGTCAAAAATTAATCACTAGTCTAACAAAATGTCAGCAGACATTCGGAGGGACGTCAATGAGACCTGCTCAGTCCAGCCAATATCGCCCAGTACAAGGCCTAATTGCAATCACTCTAACCTCACATTTGAGTGCAATTTGTCAGCCTGTATACGAGTTTCTCAAGCTCTTATCTGCCCTCGCTGTAAGTGAGAGGGTGGTTCACTCCAATCTCTGCCACACACAGTCACTCGAACTGTCGCGCCTGACTACACCTGGCCTTAATTGGGGGAGTTATAGTAGTCTCCTACGCGGATTGCTTTTAGGGTCAAACCGGCCCCTTCGAATGGACGTCTATGATGCAATTGTCCTCCTGATGAGTATCTGATTATTCACGACAGAACACTCGATCTAGCCTTTCCCTCTTCGACCACTAACCAACATCTACGGTAAATGTCACTTGAATCTTGCTTAAACACCAACGGCAACTTATCAACATCCACTAACAGCAGATATTATCAGGATTAACGTGTAGGAAATTTAGGTTTCTTGCTGCTGGTGATCAGTTGTTCATTGGTGATGGTGCACGTGGACTCGGCACATTACTGAACGCTGTGGTGCGCATGCGGCAAACAGCAGGCTGTCTAGCATCTCACCTTGAATAAGGGTATCAGCACTATGCTAGCACATGCAATGAACTTCTTTTCGACACCCTCCTCCTCATTCCAAATTGTCCCTTCCTCATTGTAGGGATTAGTTCAAATTACCGTTTATTGAAATCCTTCAGCGGGATCCAATGCAGAAGTTGAGAAATGCGATTTTCATTACGACGATGTCAAATTGGCACCGAATTCAAGTTCTTGACAAAGAGAATATGAAGCATTGACCAGGAAATAGTATTGCTACAGGAATGAGAGCAGAGCCGGTGCTCTCCACAAATATCACTTATCGTACATTACTCTGCATTCCACGGACAAACATAAATTCCAGCTGTGGCGCCATCCCAAATGCGTGATTGAATTTAGGAGCAGCCGGTATTTTAGCGCTGATATTGAGGAGGCTGCTTACGTGCGTGGGGATAAGGCTTCATCATATAACATGGGTAAATGATACTTCTCCCTGTCGCATTTAGCAAAACTCTTATCCGATTTCCCCTTTTACGTAGCTCTTCATAAGTCGTTCCGTTTCCGGCACTTCGTCCATTATGTAATTCTCCAACTCTACCCGTTTTCGTCTGCGCTCAGCATGGGAAAGTGGGTGGTACTCGTAGTTATAGCAACCCTTCTCCTCCATCCAACCAATTTCGTCAATTTCTATCAGACCACAGGTTCCGCAAAATTTGAGGCGGCCCGCTACGATCTCATCATCGTAGAAGTCGTACACTTCCTCACCACCTTGCTTGTGGTAGGAGTTCATAACTCCCCTCCATTTCTTTTCGAAGGCCACAGGCTTTAAAGGAAGGATGGTATCAATGGAAATTATATTGTTTAAATTTACTTCTTTCGATTTTGCATCACATGCACCTTCTTTCAAGCATCTTGATTTGGAGAAGAAGAAATTAAGTTTTCTTAACTTTGAGACAAGACCCATTTCGCCAAGATGGTCTTCGGTATCCGCTGTTGAATGAAGTCAAGTATCGATTGCCTGGGTGAACGGAAACGTGGGTTTTGTGTCACAGGAACATCACATGTCATTTGAGGAACCGGGCACGCCATAGAACGCTAGGCATTGGTGCACAGAAACGAAATGGTGGTGGCGGTAGTAAGCGAAACACGACCGTATACGAAGACCAGCCTTTGTAATCGGATGAAGTCAGCAAAGACACCTATTTACTGTCTATCGAAACGAAAGTGTTGAGTGAGGAGCCGGTTGTAGAATCTTGGCAAATAATGGCTGAGCGCAGAGATGTGTGTAAAGAGACTTTGTGCAACCGTCGGTACCATTTTTTACTTTATGCTTTATCTAAACCTTACTTTTGGTACCCAAAGTCGCGGATTGACCGGAGTGCACCTCTTGCGCCTCACTTTCCCTGTGGATTCCATGTGTCGTATTGACGAAAGAATAAAGGCAGGCTGCGATGAATCTGTCAAATTTTGCTGTAGGATGTCCACGAGTTATATGTTTCCCCCTTGGAACAGAGGAAAGACAGCGGACCGAAGAGATAGTTCTACGAGTTGTTGAGGATCTGCTCACGGTCTTCTATCTTTCCTTTCCGCCCATCTCTGCCAATGGTGACATGACTGCTGCAGCTGTTACTACCACCACCGATGGAGTACAGCACCTTGACCAGTTCCGCATCCAGCTCGTTTCATCGGTTCATCACATCCCAATTTTTTTTGCATTAGTGCATAAAAGTGCTCATTCCGTGGTAAGTTACGTCTTGTCCCCGGGTCCTGCACAGTAATATTTCCCTATGAGTTTAAACAAAACAAAACAAGTTAAAACAAAAACTTATTTTAACTACATAATTTTTGGTTAATTTTTTTTCTGGTTTAAAAGTCCCGACGAAGAAAGTGATTTTTAAAGAAGAGGCGGCGTGGCGCTGCTCAGTGGAGACTTTGTTGAGTGCGGAGTTTTACACAGCGGAGTGTCTCACCGGAATCCCTTGTCCCCAGTTTCATATGGGTGTGTTGTGAATGCTTGAGGCGGTGTCAACGACCCAACGCCGATGTCAGATTGCAGCTGCATTAGTTGCTTCTCCAAGAAGCTGTGTCGTCATGTTCGCTACCCACGTAGATCGATCGTTCTGCCACCACGACAACAATAAAGTCACCTCTTGTCATCTATATTCAGCGTACTGTGTGGGTGCAACTGAAGTAAAACGCTTTCAGTGCGGATAACTATGCGATCAGTTTTACTGTCGGCGGCATGATGTCCAAATACACCACATCTGTCACCTCCGCTGACCTTGTTCTCTCGTCTTGCCTCGCGTCTGAGCCCACATTCACTGCTCTTGCTCGTCGCCGGAATGCCAAACGTAGTGGTGAAGTAAATAAGGGCAAGCATGTATACCACTTTTCCTTCAGAAATATTTGATTAAGCAATCGCCTTGACAGATCCATCTAATATATTGTGCAGATGTCTTTCCTTTTTTCGCCTCCTATGCAAAGCCTACATTTAACGCAAATAATACCTTCGAGCAGGTCGCGCATTGCATTATGGACCGCTAACTTAGTACATTTTAGGATACAACTCGTTAGAAATAGCATTTTGCAATTTACGAAAGATTGCAAAATGGGCGCTGCATTAATTTGGTAAAGACAATGGACCTGTGTTTAGCCCATGCCAGTTAAACCTAGTAGGAGACGATGCCAGTTTGTTTCCTTTCTACGTCTTCTTTGAGTTTGAAGTCAAACAGCAACCACTGATCAGCGCATTTGTAGAGGAACAAGTAGGTGTACGCAGTGACTGAAGTTAATGTTCAGGCGACCCATTCACTGCTCACTGCATACTTCCATGCAAACACGTATCCTGAAGGTAGAGGAGTTGGTGACATAAGAGGAAGTACTTTGATGATGCCGTCTATGAGAATGCTTACCACATCAGACCTGTCTAGTGACTGTTTCATGGTCTTTTGGCACCAATGAGGAGAACTCAAGGACTACTCTATCAATAAGGCGTCGGTAGGAATAAGCATTGTTGAACGTTAAGTGTTGCATAGGTCCTGAAGGGTCTTTATTTGACTCAATGGGCGGATGATAATTTAAATTAGAAAGCAATTAGAATCTACTTTGGTGCTATTTCGGAACATCTAATGCCAGCTGTCAGGTTAGATTTTTCATGCTCTTTGTCGAAGCAGAGTGTTACGTTAAATTTCCGGTTGACTGGTACTATATCACGCAAAGCTCCACAAAAGTGACTAATGTGCTAGAGATGTCCAGTTGATGGATGCGTGTGCTTACTGGGAACACAAACATCAATTAAAGTCACCTAACTGCTTGATGAGTGCGGTGGCTGGCTACAAAGTGAAAGAATGATGACAGACAAATGTCGACGCATTTGGAGAGAGCAATTCTATTAGAGATGTGCAACTCCTTTATGTGGTTCCTTGCGTATTAGTGGTAATTATCAGCAGATTGACATCTAATTTTCTGAAGCTGAATGTTACGCCTCGGCTTTCGACTTCCACTCTCATTTGTGACACTTACATTGCGTTGCGAAAAATGGATAGTGTCAGCGTTTTACTGACTAATGAACGGTTTGTATGAATTTACATGATATGGACATCAGCCAATATGCTTCTGTTATATTCCAAATTGAATTGGGGCGAAGAGACATCAATATCTACTAATGCATCCTTTGGAATAAGGACTGAGCCTCTCCATTATCGTCTCCCCTGCAGACATAGTTGCAGAACATATGAACTCATTATTCTTGTCAATATTTAACATTATCTTGCTATGTAGTCATAACTGCAGAAATGAATGCATAATTTGTTTCTGTTTTATTTTGTTCATGGCAAATTTCACCTTCCATT
>NW_020170718.1:0-1531 GCF_000524195.1 Echinococcus granulosus | reverse complement strand
CCTGTCGCCCTGTTCAATTTCGTAGATGCCATTCTTTACTCTTCTCACTTTACAAACTGCATCTCGCTTCTCTGATTTTCCCTTACTTCAAAACCTTGTGACAAATATGCACATGACCTTAGCCCTGTCACTGCTCCTAAGCTTAATATGGGCGCATGGGGATGCCTGGTATCTGACCCCAACTCTGTAATCTAGTTGATCCGACTACTCAATCACACTTCTTTTATGCTTACTCCATGATTCCTTCTATCGTGGCATGTCTCTTGTTGGGACATTTACAGATTCCAAAAAAACCCATTTTACTAGGTGTTTTCGCTTGCATTACTTGAGCATGTATGAATGGAACATAAAAATATTAAGATCTGACTCCAATTTCAAGCCTGCTTAAACAGCAGCAGTGCCACCATACGAGAAGTGTAACCTTTTGGTAAGTGAACTAAAAAAAGATCGGACGCACATATGTCTGGAAAGAACTAAAAAGTGGACAAAGACTTCCAATCATATTTCACAAGTCAAACCGGTTAGGCACGTACAATCTACAAGTAGATAACACAACACCGTATACACACGTTGACTCAAAATAGCGACATGCTTCGTACGGGTCAGAACTTGATTTAAGACGAGTAGAACGAGCTCTACTTCGACTTCTAATAAATCAAAGGTCTGAAGAAGTTAGCTGGAGTTCCACCTACCATAAAGACCTGCAGCAAGTACGGGCGAAACCATCAAGAACTATTACCTTACAAGGGTGACATAAAATTAGCAATATCAGTGGGCTGGAAATGAGCGTGGATGTTAAGTGTTTGAAGCTTGTGGTTAGCTCCCCTGAGACATATAAGTGGTGTTGACGTGGGTCGAAGCGACCATTTAAAATGGCCATGACTGCTAGTTCTGTGCCTGTACCGTTTTATAAGCATTAAATCCTATTCCTGATGTGCAACTACGTTGTTAGTGGGGTTGTGTAAGTAAAGGTAGTGTTGTTAATCAGCTTTGGCGTGGCCGAAATCCTAGTAAAGGTTTGCACACCATTTGCTTCTGCAATTATGGTCTGTTCAAAAGGCAAAATTAGATGCGGCACCAAAGCAGTTAACTTAAAAATAAACTGCTTTCGCATTTGCAACAAGATACGCTAAGCATTCTTGCAAGTAGTAGAAGTTCTATAACAAAGATCCATCAATTACTGCTGAGGATGATATATCAACCTGACACAAAAAATCGTTTTATTATATTATTGCTGTTAAATAAAGAGAGATGAAATGGTGTTGAAACATTGCAAACAAATTAGCGGTAAGTGTTTTCAATCAAAAGTCAAGATATTAGGTACAAACAGGTAGTAACTTTAAGTGCATCGTGACTTTTAAAACACATGACGATCAGCAAAGGCATAGCAATGGTTGGATGTGAACTTCAACCCTTCAATTCTACCTTCGGCTAAAACATCTCATTTACATTCCATCATTCTATCTTGATTTACCTTCCATTTATTTCATCCTGGGTTTCAATTCCATCAGTATTCAGCACAATTTTTTTC
>NW_020170719.1:15161-18469 GCF_000524195.1 Echinococcus granulosus | reverse complement strand
TGCCGCTTGTGAAGTTAGCCTGTAGATAACGGATGCATCCTCTACAGGTGAGGATAAATGACCTTGCTGCAAGGAAGGGAGGAACGTTCCGGATAGTATCGTTAAAAGTAACAAAAGCTTAGCTCATTTTTTTAACTTGTGAATCCAAATTAAGATCAATGCATGGAAAAAATACAGATTTAGTAATGTTTCAGCATCGATATCGAATTAAGGCGATATGTCCTACGACGCTTCAAACCCACTGAATAATATTTTGCACTAATTCTACTTCGCGGGTGGAACTAGCAGCAACTTACCAAAAAATGATGGCTTAAATGAGGAAAATGAAGCTGTATTGTATTCACACCTTCCTTTCTCCACTGTCTCTCTTCCCCTCAATTCTTTCCCTACCAAAATGCGTGTTTATAGCTCATAATACCCATGTTCCTATCCAGACACATGTAGGCATTTGCTTGGGAAGGAATTAGGTGAGGGAGGGGGGGAAGGAAGGAGAAAACCTTATGCTCCTTCATCTTTCTCCTCTTTTAAGCCTTCGTATTTTCGTAAGTTGCGATCTTCTAGGTTTCTTTTGGGTAAACAATTACATGGCAATTGGTGCTGTTCTGTGTGCTTTCAAAAAGAAACGTTTCCTCGCCCTTGACAAACTAGACGACCTCTCGAGCGAAATAACATGAACTGGTTGCTGTCGCATCACACGAATGGTAAGTTATGGCAAATCTTTTCTCAGTAGTTTACCACCATTGTTGAATTGCATGTCGACATCTTTGCGACCTTCTATGGAAAGGCACATGCCAGTCAGGCTCTTATTGACTGCCTGCACTTTATCGAGCATGGCCTCATGCCTGCCAGACCTTACAAGTTGATGAGGGTGAAAATGATGACAATCCTGCCTCCTATACCATGTAGGTTAGTATAATGTTAGCAGGATGCCGTCACCTCCTTATCCTGCGCATATGTGGGCAATTGGCTTTATGGTTTACATCTCAATAAGAGTATAAACAAAGTGTCTAATGGATTTTGATGATTCTGTACGCCACGTACACTACGTCTGGTAAAAGTTGTGTACTAACATCTCGTTTACACTTATATGACCAAGTTGCCCCTGTAACACACAGCGAACCATTATTACCAATGGCCTGAGGATAACTTAAGGGCTTAGGAGATCCAATGCCCTGGAACGATAAAGCCTAGCTTCCGAAGATGGTGTTCACCATTTCTGCATATTTCTCAGACTGTCCTACGCAAAGGATTTGTTTGTTTTGTTGTTTTTGCCTGCAAAGTGTAAGAAAGCCTTTCTATAGCGGGGCTGCGTCCGAATCGATGGTCGGCATGTTTTACCTCTGATGTTTAGTGGACTCACTTTGAATGTAAAATTAATTGCACTGCCAACAGTTATTGTCGTGAATTATGTGCTATCACGATAGCACCCATGCCGATTAATTAAATCACAAATTTTTGAAACCTTAAATGGTTCTACAAGTCTGGTATCGATATCCTCATGTAGTGAATCCAAAAACAAACAGGTTTGTGTTTTATGCCTAATAAGAGGAGAATCGAAGGCGGGAAAATATCCAAAAGTGAAAAACACGTGCCGCTTGTGAAGTTAGCCTGTAGATAACGGATGCATCCTCTACAGGTGAGGATAAATGACCTTGCTGCAAGGAAGGGAGGAACGTTCCGGATAGTATCGTTAAAAGTAACAAAAGCTTAGCTCATTTTTTTAACTTGTGAATCCAAATTAAGATCAATGCATGGAAAAAATACAGATTTAGTAATGTTTCAGCATCGATATCGAATTAAGGCGATATGTCCTACGACGCTTCAAACCCACTGAATAATATTTTGCACTAATTCTACTTCGCGGGTGGAACTAGCAGCAACTTACCAAAAAATGATGGCTTAAATGAGGAAAATGAAGCTGTATTGTATTCACACCTTCCTTTCTCCACTGTCTCTCTTCCCCTCAATTCTTTCCCTACCAAAATGCGTGTTTATAGCTCATAATACCCATGTTCCTATCCAGACACATGTAGGCATTTGCTTGGGAAGGAATTAGGTGAGGGAGGGGGGGAAGGAAGGAGAAAACCTTATGCTCCTTCATCTTTCTCCTCTTTTAAGCCTTCGTATTTTCGTAAGTTGCGATCTTCTAGGTTTCTTTTGGGTAAACAATTACATGGCAATTGGTGCTGTTCTGTGTGCTTTCAAAAAGAAACGTTTCCTCGCCCTTGACAAACTAGACGACCTCTCGAGCGAAATAACATGAACTGGTTGCTGTCGCATCACACGAATGGTAAGTTATGGCAAATCTTTTCTCAGTAGTTTACCACCATTGTTGAATTGCATGTCGACATCTTTGCGACCTTCTATGGAAAGGCACATGCCAGTCAGGCTCTTATTGACTGCCTGCACTTTATCGAGCATGGCCTCATGCCTGCCAGACCTTACAAGTTGATGAGGGTGAAAATGATGACAATCCTGCCTCCTATACCATGTAGGTTAGTATAATGTTAGCAGGATGCCGTCACCTCCTTATCCTGCGCATATGTGGGCAATTGGCTTTATGGTTTACATCTCAATAAGAG
Organism: Echinococcus granulosus; assembly: GCF_000524195.1. NCBI lineage: Eukaryota > Metazoa > Platyhelminthes > Cestoda > Cyclophyllidea > Taeniidae > Echinococcus > Echinococcus granulosus. The sequence continues at coordinate 15,887 of NW_020170719.1, read as the reverse complement.
TATAAACAAAGTGTCTAATGGATTTTGATGATTCTGTACGCCACGTACACTACGTCTGGTAAAAGTTGTGTACTAACATCTCGTTTACACTTATATGACCAAGTTGCCCCTGTAACACACAGCGAACCATTATTACCAATGGCCTGAGGATAACTTAAGGGCTTAGGAGATCCAATGCCCTGGAACGATAAAGCCTAGCTTCCGAAGATGGTGTTCACCATTTCTGCATATTTCTCAGACTGTCCTACGCAAAGGATTTGTTTGTTTTGTTGTTTTTGCCTGCAAAGTGTAAGAAAGCCTTTCTATAGCGGGGCTGCGTCCGAATCGATGGTCGGCATGTTTTACCTCTGATGTTTAGTGGACTCACTTTGAATGTAAAATTAATTGCACTGCCAACAGTTATTGTCGTGAATTATGTGCTATCACGATAGCACCCATGCCGATTAATTAAATCACAAATTTTTGAAACCTTAAATGGTTCTACAAGTCTGGTATCGATATCCTCATGTAGTGAATCCAAAAACAAACAGGTTTGTGTTTTATGCCTAATAAGAGGAGAATCGAAGGCGGGAAAATATCCAAAAGTGAAAAACACGTAAAATCTTAGAATCACATTAAAAATGCCTGTTTAGTTTGGAAAAATATCCTTACTGTGATTATTAGGTCGGATTTTGAGCTTTGGAAGGTTGGGTGTGCTTGCATTTTGAATGTACTCGTGAGATGTCC
>NW_020170719.1:13323-15061 GCF_000524195.1 Echinococcus granulosus | reverse complement strand
AAGTGCACTAAGCACCTCCAGTTGGGCTTATGTGGTGATGATTAAGACACCCACCCACATTAAGACATTTGATGTCAACGCTCCAAGGACGGCTCTGAATGGATCTAACTAGTTAGGACCCTAGGAGTAGTGATACCTCGGGTGCAGCACCTGCCGCTTGCGAAGTTAGCCTGTGGATAACGGATGCATCCTCTACAGGTGAGGATAAATGACCTTGCTGCAAGGAAGGGGGAACGTTTCGGATAGTAACGTTAAAAGTAACAAAAGCTTAGCTCATTTTTTTTACATGTGAATCCAAATTAAGATCAATGCATGGAAAAAATACAGATTTAGTAATGTTTCAGCATCGATATCGAATTAAGGCGATATGTCCTACGACGCTTCAAACCCACTGACAAATATTTAGCACTAAGTCTACTTCACAGGTGGAACTAGCAGTAACTTACCAAAAAATGATGGCTTAAATGAGGAAAATGATGCTGTATTGTATTCCCACCTTCCTTTCTCCACTGTCTCTCTTCCCCTCAATTCTTTCCCTCATAATACCAATGTTTCTATCCAGAAACATGTAGGCATTCGCTTGGGAAGGAATTAGGTGAAGGAAAGGGGAAAGGAAGAGGAAAAAATAATGCCTCTTCATCTATCTCCTCTTTTAAACCCTCGTATTTTCTTAATTTACGATCTTCTAAGTTTCTTTTGGGTAAACAATTGCATGGCAATTGGTGCTGTTCTGTATGCTTTCAAAAAGAAACGTTTCCTCGCCCTTGACAAACTAGACGACCTCTCGAGCGAAATAACATGAACTGGTTGCTGTCGCATCACACGAATGGTAAGTTATGGCAAATCTTTTCTCAGTAGTTTACCACCATTGTTGAATTGCATGTCGACATCTTTGCGACCTTCTTTGGAAAGGCACATGCCACTCAGGCTCTTATTGACTGCCTGCACTTTATCGAGCATGGCCTCATGCCTGCCAGACCTTACAAGTTGATGAGGATGAAAATGATGACAATCCTGCCCTTCTATACCATGTAGGTTAGTATAATGTTAGCAGGATGCGGTCACTTCCTTATCCTGCGTATATGTGGGCAATTGGCTTTATGGTTTACATCTCAATAAGAGTATAAACAAAGTGTCTAATGGATTTTGATGATTCTGTACGCCACGTACACTACGTCTGGTAAAAGTTGTGTACTAACATCTCGTTTACACTTATATGACCAAGTTGCCCCTGTAACACACAGAGAACCATTTTTACCAATTTTCATATAGCGGAGCCGTGTCCGAATCGATGGTCGGCATGTTTTACCTCTGATGTTTAGTGGACTCACTTTGAATGTAAAATTAATTGCACTGCCAACAGTTATTGTCGTGAATTATGTGCTATCACGATAGCACCCATGCCGATTAATAAAATCACAAATTTTTGAAACCTGAAATGGTTCTACAAGTTTGGTATCGATATCCTCATATAGTGAATCCAAAAACAAACATGTTTGTGTTTTATGCCTAATAAGAGGAGAATCGAAGGAGGGAAAATATCCAAAAGTGAAAAACATGTAAAATCTTAGAATCACATTTAAAATGCTTGTTTAGTTTAGAAAAATATTCTTTATGTGATTATTAGGTCGGATTTTGATCTTTGGAAGGTTGGGTGTGCAGATTTTCTAGATCTACGTGCGAGTAATTTCAAAGAGCCAAAATTGTGGAACCGTACGCCATCGGTGAACTTGTTTCC
>NW_020170719.1:11419-13223 GCF_000524195.1 Echinococcus granulosus | reverse complement strand
ATACGATGTTATGGGTACTGAGTGGAGATCATGAACCTCTTCTTAGGAATGCACCCTTTCCATGGTTTTCAATTGGAGACCACTTCAAAGGCGGTGTGGCAGTTCTTAGGTATGGCACATGTAAACGCTTGCAGTGCACTCATGGCAGCCGTCATGTACGCTCAAACTGAAATCAAGCACTTCGTTCTCTTTGTTACCTGTTCTGAGGTAGGTAAAATGAACTCCTTTCCTCCACGTGTATATTTCCCCTTATTGAATGTAACCAGCCAAACTTCAAATAATATATAATATAATGCGATAGCTTCGTTTCTTAAATGCACACTTTTGACCCTACAGGGCGAAGACGTTGCACAACATACCCCTGACTGCAAATATCTTTCGACCCTAGTAGGTTGCCTCAATTACTAAAGCGCCTTTCTGCACCCCTGTGTGCTCTTCTTTACGGAGTACAGGGTGCGCCCACACACTTCCTCTTTGTCGCATAGGTCAGTGAAATAATCTAGTACCTTTGCGCTTGGCTACGCAGGCACTGACAGGATGCCGATGCCACTCAGAGTGGCCAGTACGGCTGTCTGTGGTACGGGCGCATATGACAACTATGGATTGAGGTAAGCCAACTCGTGACTGCTGGTGGGCGTAATTGGGATGAAGGGATGGAAAGATGTAAAAGAAGGTGATACTATTCTTATGTACTTATTGCATTTTGACTGACGCTAAAAACGTAGTGGATTTTGGCAAGTATGGAGTGCCTGACTCACTAGATGAGGATAGGTTAGACTCACTTAGAGTGGACAGATTAGCACCATGTGCCCACAAGTTGACTCTGGGCGTAGAATTCCATAGATTATAGCATACGGTGCGCGCGATGGTTGATACTAAATGGCCAATATATCGCCTATCCAGAGGACGGATGATCCCAAATCCTATCAATAAATGCAAAAAATTGATTCATCAATTCTCTCTGAAACCAAAGCCAGTATCAATGGCTAAAAGAATCAGTGTGCTTTCATCACCGATACCCAAGTAGAGCAAGCTACCCTACGTTATTTTAACCGTAAAAAGGGATTTCTGCACAGTGGTAACTCCTTAGATGTCATCCAAAAGGTGAAATCAGTCCACGGATGTTTCGGAGGGTTATATTAAAATCCAGATTCACGATTCTCGAAACCGGTCTACTCCATTGGTAGGCACATAGATCAAATTTTTATTTCAGCATTGTGTGAATGGCATTCCAGACCAAGGCTTCTTAGCTTACATACATGTGAACGAGGTGTAACGCCACCCAAGATTGTCCTTAACACTTCAATCTTGACATGTTTATATAAGCAGGGACAGGTAAGTCTACATAATGGAGAAGAAAGAACCATTTCGGGCTTGACACCTCTATTCCTGCGTGATATCTGGATGGTAAGCTTCACTATTGCTGCGTTTTAAACCGCTTAGTAAGTAAGATAGGCGAAAAGCTTTCACGGTTGTCGAAGCTGATGAACCCTTTGTGTCCCCTTCCTCATGCATATCTTAGTGGCGATTTTCATCCCTTCTTGGCGCTTGACAAATAGCCATACCTATATTGTGTTCAGGACAGATTAATACTTCCAAATTTGAGATTGTTTAAAAGGAGTGTTGTTACAGCACCAAGTGTGCTCCATTTCAGCTCGCTCTGTGAGCCTCCCTAGTGTAAGTACTATTAATCGAATTGCATAGCAAAGACACTAAGCGTGTGCTCGCATAAGCCAGTCGAAGTGATTAATCAATTTATTTATTTCAATTATGACTCACAATTTAAACAAGTGAACATCTGCTC
>NW_020170719.1:9535-11319 GCF_000524195.1 Echinococcus granulosus | reverse complement strand
TGCATTGGGCTGCAAAAATTTTGCTGTTGCAGCTCCTCGTACTATTGTGCCACCAAATGGCATATCGTCTTCAGTGTTTACAGCCAGGTCTGTGACTAATTATCTGTTCTCACTATGAATGCCCTCATTAAAAGTTAGTCTGATATGTCTAAATATTTTAATGATAATAAACAATTTTGATTAGGTTCCACATTTGTGTAGCATTGGTTTGATAATTATGAAACTTGAGTAAGGACTGCGTTTTCTGCCATCTTTGTCTATAGGAGAGAGTATCACTGATGGCTGCACAGTACGAATGCTAGAGCACCTAATCGAAATTTGGTAAAGCTAAAATTCATCATTATGCTTTTTCTTGCAACCAGAATTCTTCCTAGCCTGCATTTTTGATCAGTGTTTGCAGAAGGCTTGTGATTGTGGCAAAACTTCAAACAGATGCTAGTGGGAAAATGACAGAATTCTCTCTAATTGACTGGTGTTGGTCAGATCCTCTTTTGCTTCTCAAAGCCTTCAGAAATTCCCTTCTTATCTGACGAGGCCGTATGCTTCAAAAATTGACCTAAAGCATCAGAATTTGGCACGCTTTTCGGTTTTGCATTAAGTCTTAGTCGCGTGTGCGGCCCACCACAAATCCAAGTTTGACATTATATCCACGAATATTTTTACTAAAGACATGAACGTCATCTAGGACATGTTGTACAACGTTTCAGAAATAATCCGATTTGTGCGGTCCGCGTAGGGCGTTAAAAAATGGGCATCCCATTACATTGTTCAAAGAGCTTGACCGGAATCTATTGAGCTCGTTTACTAACGCGAAATCTGACCTCACTCTGCCCATTTTTGCAACTTCCTATTGATTGTATCCTAACTCAAAATCTAACGTGGTAAAATACTTTGACCCAGGTAGAAAGTCTAATAAATAACTTACGTGGCGAAGTGGGAAAGAACCCCTTACTTTGGTGCTTCATTCAGCTTCCCATAGTCGGTACACAGCCAAGGAATTCCGTTCTTCCTTACCAGACCATTCGGTTTTGCTCACGGTGACTTCGAGGAAGTTATAATCCTGACTCTGATCACTTTTCCATCAACACGGTTTACTTCAAGCAGAAGAGCTGGCATGCGTCTGGGTGGCTTTTAGATCCGTCAGGCGTCGATGGCGTCTATCGTATATCACGATGCCTGCTATGCCCAGCTTAATGCCTTGCTATGCGTATATGTTGGCATACTTAACCAGCAGTCTTCAGAACTCGTTCATCTTGTTACCAGTGACATGCCTAAGCCGAGTGCAGAGGCCATCTAGGCTGTTCATGGATATAGCTGCAGCTTCGAATAGAGCATTGCAAATATCATTGAATTCTGCCTTTGTTAGCGAAAGGACTATCAAGGCCTCAGTTTCTATGTGGGAAGAAAAGATGCATTCCGAAAATTTCAGGACTGCTACAGTGCTACGTAGAAAATAGTCACCAGGATTTACTTCTTTAGGCAATTCTACAGATGTGGGATATTTTGCCACCCAGGTATTCTTGCCTATGATGTCATACCACCGCCTCTCTTCTTGGGTGCATAAATGGCTGAACAGCTGTCCGTTTTTAACTGAGTTTGACTAGCGAGATACTGGTTTAATGCCGATAGACGTGCTGATTTCTCTGCACCGCCTTATTGGTGCATCTAGGTGGATTGGCAGCGGCCAACGTGTGCAGGTTAAAGAAGCCCAGGAATAATCAAATGAAAAAAAGCAGGCTCTGATGCTTACCCTGCGGTGTCTGATGCAGTGTGACGTGGTACCT
>NW_020170719.1:1877-9435 GCF_000524195.1 Echinococcus granulosus | reverse complement strand
GGAAGGCTATTAAAAGGTCAAAGCAAATGTTTAGTGGAGGCATACTCTGCACCTCATACTTTAGATGCTGTACCATTGCCAAGCCAAACCGCTATAATGCAACACGTGCGCATCCGAACTCAGGTTACATATGATGTTAAAACCAATATCAGCTACACAAATTAACCATTACTTTACTCACTGCAGCCCCTACTACATTCACCAAGCTCTCACAATAGACAAAGTGTGGCTGTCATGCAGAACTGCAACAACACCCCTCCTCTCATCGATCCGAAAAAAATTCAACACAATCACCTTCGCCTCTGCCACCTCATGCTATGTACTCAACTCTTGAGTCATATCTGGAAATAACACTCCATGGTCTCCCCAAAACAATGAGCTCACCATAAGAACCAACAGCAGTGCATTGAAATGAGGTTATTACTGCATATGAAAGACAGAGCAATACATCACTAATCCTGTACCAAAAAAATAGGCTAATGGAAATATCGTGTGCCCCTCCTGCAGAAAACACGCAGTAGGGGTGCTTGGCAATCCGCACCTGGGTGCATCAGCAGAGTGAGCAACAGCACCCACACACTCACTGCTCGGTGCAGCTGTCATTCCGCCACCTCCAGCCTGCAAAGCAGACTCCCGCCAGGCAATAGCCCCAAGACCGAGCCCACAGCTGGATATCCAACCCTGAAGTGACTACCTATCAAAAACATTAGTGCACGCAACCACTTGCATCCCACGAATGCAACGAGCCCACCCTTCCTTCCCAGATCTGACACACCGCCCTCCATCGACCCGCAGGAGGTAGAGAAGTACCGATCACTCCACTCCTAAGTAAGTGCACGAGCGCATGACAGCGGCCGCACCACCTCCCCCTCCCCATGCCCTTTAAGCACGACAATCTCATTCGTACCCATGCCACGGTAATGATAATGGTCTGCTACGCCTTTGAAACAGCCAGACCCACCAACTTGTTACCACAACTGAACTCACACCAACCCGATACCGCGGAGCTCACTATCCCCCAGCGGCCATTCGTTGCTAGCCTCTCGACGAGACATCAACACCGCCCCCTAAAGTCCGAACTTTATGCCCATAGGGCATAATACCGACGACCTAGAAATGCACTAGTGAGCCGACATCAGCAGCTCCCGACATGGTGATAATCTGAAGGCCACCACTTCATCTGCCAAATACCACTGCTACAGCCTCTAAAACGCTACAACAAAGCCCCGACCCTCCCAAAACCTGTTGACCGGACCGTCGTGGACCACAAGTTCTGCCATTGCATAAGCCTGTTCAAAGGTGCAAACACCTAACCCCGCTTCCAATTTAAACTCAAAACATCGCTGGTGGCATCTACCTTGTGGCACCAAATAACCTTCCTCCTGAAGTGAATACATCCTACACCACGTGCCAGTCGTTAGGTGACATGGCTACCTCACGTCCACATCACGATCAAGACGGACAATATTCGCCATAGCCAACCACCGATTAATGCCCATAATTCTGCTAAAATACTGCAGATAGGACGAGAAAGACTTGTGGCAATTGCGTCGCACTTCACCGTAGAGAAAGGCGCCATCCAGGGATTGTCAGAAAGACTCAATGTCCGCGACTCCCCAGATTTAGAGACAGCATGGAGTAAGCAGAGCAGTCAATTGTTCCTCTGTTAAATATTCCTGGGCTCCTTCATTCTCGCATGTTGGCCACCGGCAATGCACATAGACGATTGTTTAAATGCACCGATGAAGGGGTTAATAGAGGACTTATCACTCACTACATATCTACCTATGAACGCTGTCAGAAAATGGACTACTATGATTACCTATTACAAGGAGACTTCTCATGCTCACCAGATTCCAAAAGCTCTCCAGCAGACAAGGGATTCTGTTATCCGGCAAGTCCCAGTATTATAAACTGTTAAGATGAGTTGCTTGAAATGCTCAGCGATCCCCATCACGTTCGCCTCCAGGCAGGGGTGAGTCCGATGCAAACACGCTAGAGACTTGCAAACCGATGAAATTGGAGGCCCCACCACACTCAACTCTTCAACTGCAACACAGGATTGTCGAACCGCTAGAGGCGCCCATTCCTCTAAGCGATAATATCTTTGGCTTTCACTTACAAATTTGCAAACATTAGACGCCTGCAAACTTCACACTGGTGCAGCAAAGTATGTTATAAAACTGGATTCATTAATAATAATAAGGCACCTACGCCAATGTTTCGCCGGTTCTTCACTGCACGAAGAAAGTGACCGAGTTGGTGAACCAAATTTGACCTAAACTGACATATATTTCTCATACGCGGGCAAACAGGGAGAAGTGAGAACCATTTTCCCAAAAGATAATCCCTCCAATTTGCAGTTACGGGTTTGCCAACCTTGTAAATCTACAAAATTTGCATTAATGCGACGACATGCCTTGAAGAGTCCTCACCCATATGCGACATGGCCATTCCATCAATGTTAATTTCAGTAAGATTGTAAAGGAATTTCACGAGACGATCCATTCCGTTTGACTCATCCATGGTCGCATTTATAACAGTTGCAATAATTAAAGTTGAAAATGCGCAAGATGTTTCACAGTGGCTGTCCAAACGTCTTTAGAAAGTGGCAAAGAAGTCATCATACTGCTCATGCAGTAGCAGAAGTCTAATTCACCTCATTTCCCTGAAAATGCAATCATTTTAATGGCATTATTTAATGTGTCCAAGCAATGCCCATGCTGACTGTATAATCGTTCGTTGGAATGTGGTTGGACTCTTCAACGTGTGGTGATTCCAGATGTAATGAACGTTCACACTGGGAAATCGTGTTTCGATTAAGGTACGACATACGGCGAGATATTGGTTTTGCAGACGATTTTTAAATGTCGAAGGGCTATTAACTAAAGCTGAGACCCTTTAGAGAACGATGGAGATGGATAGACGAACATGTCTACTTAACAAGAATACATGTATTGTGAACAGTGGCGGAATATTGTGGGAATTTGATTTGTCATTTTGGTCAAATTCCATCAAGCAATGGCTGCTGCTGTATCGAGGGCACCTCATCTTAATTTTATGACTGCACAAGAGGTATAGTTTTAGCTTTATCAGTAAGCGGGTCCTAGCAGTATGGACGACAATGTTGTCTAGCTCAAAGTTTCAAAGGAGAAGCATTGTATCAACAAGTGTGACACAGCCGGTTCTCAAACTAAACAGTTCATTGGTATAAATAAACCCAGTTCAAGAAAAATCGGCTATCGTGGATCTTTGATGGTGCAGCGCATGCCTGTAACTGTTCTCACGTGTAAGTTTAGTGTTACTAAGTATTTTAGGATCTTAATTTTTTAAATCTTAGATCGATCAACGAAAAAATCAATCAAGGAAAAATACAGAACATCCAGATACAACTGTCAGACGACAAACTTTAGTTTTTTAACCCATAAAATCCAGTTTTATTAGAAGAGGCATATATATATATATATACTAGATTTTGCAGAGGTAAGTGGCATTAACAAAATGGGCATGACTGAATGGCTACTTATCGTTATCAGGTTATGGAGTTGCAGTAAACAAAGCAAACATCCGCCCATTCCATATGTTTGCTGTTATACTCCAAATTACGCATCAATCGCCCATAGAAGCCAGGTATTCGGGGTGGTGAGCGAAATGAACACTGTGAAGCCCCAAATCTGTTTAGTAAGCGAAAGTTGCATGCTAATGTTGACCTGTCGTGCATGAAAATTAGTAGTCTGCCATCTTAACGAACAATTTAAATTTTAACAATTTGTTCCACCTTATCTCAGGGAGGTAATCCTATTTGTGTCAGTGAATTGGAATGAAAGTTGATAAAAATGAAGGCGATTATGACAAAGTGCTATATTTGTCATCCAGCAGTAATCCGCAATGAGAGGTCACACTATTGTATATAAATCAAGAAGTAAATGGTGACTTGTGCATCCTCTGCAGTATAGAGGCCTGTTGTGAAAAAGAGTTGTTAAAAAACACAATTTTATGAGTTATGATAATAGATAAAGGAAGAACGGTGGGTAAGTTGCAGTGACTTACACGAGCGTGCAAGAAAGGGAAAATATCATGCAGCTGAAAAAGTAAAGAGCGATTGCGGAAGTTAAAGCAGATCCACTAGTCATTAGTGGGCTTTCTTTCTACTTTGGCTATGCAAACAAAACATTCAGCTAATTATGTCAAACAAAACGTGCGTCACTCAAATGTAAACTGTATAGTGACGAGCGGTGACGACTGCCTCATGGTGGTGAGTTTAACAATGTTGTCTTTGAATATGATACAGGAAACACTACTGCGGATAAGCGTTGGTAGAAATGTTCTTTGGCGTGCAATTGCACAGCATGATGACACGTGGTAACTTACCAATGCACGGTGTCGCGATATCTTTAGTGAAATGCAAAATGATCTTTTTCGCTGTTGCTGCTTCTACAGTCATTTTGCATAATGTGGAGGGCTTCAGACCGCCAAGAATGAGTTGTCCATTCGAAAATTGTGCACTTTGTCTTTTGTGGACTGAGGGATCAGAAGTATGCACGACTTTTATGGAAACAGTTGTTCCGTTGAGATCAGGCAAGCTTTGGACATCCAAATGTAAGCGAATGCTCTGAGAACACACTTGACTCAAATAGAAGTGTTTGTGGAGCTCAGTCTCTGTCGCCGTTATCTCTAATAAAATGGGGAATATGTTAATAAGCTAAAGCGTTCCAGGCATTTCGTTTCATCTAGCCACAGAAAAGGAGCACACTTACAACAAGCATGATTGTTGAACTAGGAATGGGTAACGGGACATCGCTATATTCGTTTCGATGCAACTGAAAATGAGAATTACTCTACAGTGTTGATTTGTAGATCATAATCTTACGTAGGTCTGTGAAACACCATGAAGTCTGACGATATTACTTGCATGTCATTGCATGAGAATCATAAAACAGCGGAGTTGTAAAGAAAAGAGAACAGTGTACGAAACATGGTTTTAACAAATTTATGCAGTGGTGCTGACGTAATTTGTTTGAGACACTGCTACCAACGCGTGAAGGTAGTTCATTTATCACTAGGGATGTTTCGATGTTTTCGTTAAAGCATTTAAGAACATTCGCCACCCTCAGTGCGGGCAGCACACACGTCACTGCCCAGCAAACAACAGTAGTGAATGGCGTCGAGGCTTACCCCTCCACATTATGGGCTTTATGGGAGGTTAAATTTGCGTAAATGAGGTAGAATGGAACTGCTTTCAACTTGGTTTGTAGCTGCACATGAGACAAATGAACTACACTTATCACTTAACAAATGCTACAATCTACCAAACACTTTTTATACATGCCCACCAGAGCCAAATATTAAAAGGCAACCTATTGCTCCTTCCTCCGTATTCCTTACCCAAAACCGAGGCGGTTAACAAAATGACGCATAATTGGAGTGCCATCTTCAGACCAGACACGGCTTCAATTCATGGTTGACAAATGCTCTAAGTCTACTATCGGGCAAAATGTCAAGTCATTTTTAAATATCAGCACAGTTTCATGGGGCGTATTCCACATTTATTCATTTAATGGCATAATTTGATTGCGGAGGAGGAAAAAATGTAAACCGTAGATCAGATACTCCGAATGTCACACCTTGGTTCTGCCAGTGCTCTATCAAATCTACAAAATGTCCGCATTCCAACATAATGCACTACAACGCTGCGTGACTAAACACTTTGTATTTGACGCGTACTCAGGGCTGTCACCGATACTGTTAGAGGAAGGTTCGGCTCAGATTTCACCACTACGATGGTAAGGTGAATGTCAGTGGGCAAATTGTAGTCAACTAACTTTGGACAGAATCGTAAATAGCTTACAGCGCAACACCCGCCTAACTGCAGGCGAACTTTTGGCTCTTGAAAATCGGCTTTGAATCTATCAGGTAACTGGTATATTCAGTAATCTCACTCTGGTTATGGCACACCTATAACGCAACAATGTGAGGCTGCGCGTTTTTGAAGAGATTTTCATGATTGTAAGGTGGCTTGGATGCTAAATATTGGGGTCGCATCCATGGTCTTATGACCGATGCACGTGCTTGCATGTACTAAGCAGTGGCCCCTCAATTGTAATCCGCCCCATCACATGCCCGTTTATTGACCTATGTGGCCTCACACTAATCTCCATCACACGCCTTCTTGCACATTCTCAATTTCTCTCTTATTTCTAAATTGACTTAGCCGCTAAATTTAAGGCATTTGGCACCTATTTTTTCGTATTCTGCGAGTTTGCTAAGCAAAGTACCCTAAAATGTTTACCAATGCTGCATTGGTAAGTGTTCGAATTGCTAAGTACTAGCCTTCTAGATAGAAATCCACCCGCTGAGTCCTAAGGAGCTGCGGTCAAATATACCCCAGAATATTAAAATAATAGAGCGTATGCAATATTGTAGAAATCTAACCTCTGTTTGCATCAGTATGGATTACTAACTGAGGTCTATCAATGGCCCATGCACTACTTTATCTTTTGTTCAGAAATAATGTTTGGCCTCAGCTCCTTAGGAATCAGAGGATGGACCAAGCCTGGCTTTTAACCTACAACTTTGCCTTTGGTTTTTCATTCACACTGTCAATACTGGTGGCCTTCCAACTTTGTCAGTTGAGAACAGGAAATTAAGGGAGGTAGGAAAACATGGAGTGAAAACCATGCCATAGCATTCGCCAGTGCATATGTATCATGCATCTAGTTCACTTTGGGTGTGCTAAACTCAAATTACTCCATAGATCACTATGCCTGTAATTTCTACACAGCTGCACTCCAATTAAGCTAATTTCACATGGGTGCAGCAGAAATGGCGTAGACTCATAACTCACGGTGAAACGGATAAAGTTCCATCTTACAAAGTGATATATGGTTTCATTTCCCTTGATTCGAACCTTATAACCATTCTCATCATAATATGATGCCAAAAGGGATATGATATATTAGATAGCACACTAGTATATCCGTGAATATTACTGGCCACTGCCGTGCCTACTGATGGTCAGGCTCCAGCAAAATGCGCTGCAGGAATGGGAAGGTTTACTACCGTGAGAGCATGACAGGTCCGAAATAGGTTTAAATAATTTGGCGAATCGATGTTTGTCGCAATACCTGTACCTTAGCATTCAGTAAGATATCTGATTCCATGAAGTATAAACGGGAAGGTTTTCTTGGGTTTTGGGAGTTCTCCAGGCCCACAAGATTGCTCAGATGTTGAATTTTAGTGTTGTATTAACAATTTATGACTGATGCACGTGCTTGCACGTGTTAGACAATGGCGTCTCGAATGCAATCTTCCTATTCACATGCCCATCTGTTGACCCACGCGGCTTCACAATGATCTCTATCACACGTCTTCTTTCATATTCTCAATTTCGCTTTTATTTCCATACTCTTAGTCATTGTGCATACCTTAGAGAGCATGAGTTCTTCGACATTCCCAATTTTATCCATTTGTTCGTCTTCTGCCAGTCTGTTAATCAAAGTCCCCTCACAAGTTCATTAGCACTGATATGCCTGATATGCTACCCTCTGCTTCTAACACA
>NW_020170719.1:0-1777 GCF_000524195.1 Echinococcus granulosus | reverse complement strand
AAAGAGCGTATCTTCTTTCCACTTCATGCTAATCGTGGACTGGAACTTCGCGAACACGCAGAAGGGATATTTAGGTCATGTATTAAGCTACTAAAAGGTAGTGTGTTAAAGTCCATGAGACAAAATAATTAGTACAAATTTATTCCAACACTTACTAAATGGAAAGCAAATGACTACGCATTAGTTTCAATAAGTCCCGGTTGAATGCTCAAAAATAGCAAATAAGATAAAGCTAACAAACATTAAAAGTTAACAAACAAACAAGAACAATAAAAAAGTATTAGAAACTACAGAAATCTCAAGTTGTTTCCACATCTCCTTGTTTGTCCGTGTATGAGAAATGTATGTCAGTTTAGGTTAAATTTGGTTCACAAACCGGTCACATTCTCCGTGCATTAAGGAACCGGCAAAACATTGACGTAGGTGCCTTGTTATTATTAATATAACAAGTTTTATAGCATACATCGCTGTATCAGTCTAAAGTTTGCAGGCGTCTAATGTTAGCAGATTTGGAGTTGAAAGCCGGAGATATTATCGCGTGGAGAAGTGTTTTTCGCTTCGCTGAAGTCCTGGGTATGAGGAGTTTGAGCGTGAAGGGGAGTCCGATTTCATCAGTTCACAAGTCTCCTAGAGTGTTTGCATCTGCCTCAAAATGTCATAGGAGATGCCATTCACTGAGGTTGAGAGCGCTGACGTGAGTTATTTCGAAGCCTGTCTCTCTATTACTATGAAGCTCAGATTAGATTGTACTTTGAGTGATTAATCTTGGGACTAATGGACAGAGTTACCACAAACTTCTGCTCGATCCCTGTTTTACTACAGGTCATCAAAGCTTCATTTACTGATAGACCAACTAAATTTCCATACAAAATGCCATTGCATTCCTCTCTTACCTTCACCTTTTACCTATCGTCGGCAACTTTCTTGAACCTCATGGGTATTACGCGGGCTTGATCTTAACAAATGTAATGGTATCTGGCTGGCTTGAGTTTTACGGCGGAAATCACTGAATCAGATAACAGCTTTATGATTGACTTGAGTTGGCGAGCCAGCTCTGCACCAAGCTGATCAGCCGAAATGCAATGAAATGTGTTTACTACCCTCTCATTACGAAGCTGTGCTTTATTTTTGAGCAAGACTAGTAAAAGATGCCATTTCTTATCAAACTACCACAACCCCACTAAAAGCAGCTCTGTGATTTCACAGAGTGGATGAGAGACAATTTATTTCCTTTTATCGTTGGGTGCATAAGCTTAGAAAAGGTGCTTGTTTGGAAAATTGTAATACTGCCCAATTTCAGTGTCAGGTTTTAGTTCAAAGCAGTGACACAAATTAAACGCTGTCATCTGCACTCCCACCAAAAAAGACACGGTGGATGGACCGAATATGGGAAACTCCTAAATGTTACGTTATGTTATGTTAATAGCACCTCTAGAGTAGAAATTGTGGCAAGGTTAGTTGACATCGACTTGATGTCGAGATCTCCTCTCTCCAGACGGACGCGGAGACCACTCCGCCTCCCTTCTACCAATGACCTGGTAAAGCTTGTGCACCCAACGACAAAAGGAAATAAATTGTCTCTCATCCACTCTATGAAATCACAGAGCTGCTTTTAGTGGGATTGTGGTAGTTTGATAAGAAATGGCATCTTGTACTAGTCTTGCTCAAAAGTAAAGCACAGCTTCGTAATGAGAGGGCAGTAAACACATTTCATCGCATTTCGGCTGATCAGCTTGGTGCAGAGCTGGCTCGCCAACTCAAGTCAACCATAAAGCTG
>NW_020170720.1:14617-18439 GCF_000524195.1 Echinococcus granulosus | reverse complement strand
CATTAATTGAACAGGACTCGTAAGCTGGAGTGGGTAACCTATAAGCAAACAATGCCGTGAATAATTCGCCTAACTGTTTTATAAAAATCGGCAACGAGTGAATTGTACTTGGCAGCATACTTCCGTTAAATGTCATATCATCTGCTCTATTCAGATGGACGCAAGACAAAATCAATGTTTATTAGATGATCATATATTAGTTAAGCTGTGCTAGTGTCGCCATAATTGGAAACTTAAATATATGCAACGTTATTCCTATTTTTAAGCACTTAGGTGAAGAAAGAACAATTGTTGAGATGGCAGCCAGCTGTACCTTCGCAATGCCACTTGTCCAGAGTGAATTTATGGGCTTCAGAAAGTGACAATTTGAGTGCCTTTAATCGAAGACATAAAAACGGCATTGATGTAAAGGGCATAAAATATATTAATAGGCTTGTCAATAAGCGTTGGGGGTTGGGAGTGTCTTACACCAATGCCACTTTAACAGTTGCTACTATCTGAATTTGTTAAGGCTTAAATCTACAGTATTTACGAACAACCCAAATGCTAACTTGACTTGCCCTTAGATTTTTACTTTTATGGAACAAAGCAAATAGAATGTAGTAAATTTATTTGTTAGCTATTAGCAGTAAAGGTATTGGGTGTGGCCAATTACTATTCCTAATTTCTCCGCGCATAATTGGCTATCAAATACTCGGATAGGCCTGAGAGTCTTATGAACTTGAGAATTCCCTGCTATTAAAATTTTTGGAGCACTCATTTGCATATCATGACAGGCTGATTTTCGAGGTCTCAGAAGGGGAAGATCGACCACCGCAGTAATTCACTAAGGCAATACCATTACGAGGCTCATCAGCATCGAGTACACATGTATGCATTGCGTATTTAACCACCACCGAAACGTTTCGCTCTTCTCATTATTTAATAAATAATCTTAAATTGAAAATTATCAAGTTAGCCTTTCAAGCAATTCGCAGTAATTCCCAGTAGTAAGTGCAGCAATATTGGATTGAATAATGTATTTTGATGGAAGGATAGGAGAGGGAGGTAAGAAAGAGGGAAGAGAAAGAAGAAAGAAATAATAAGAAAATGTAGAGGCCTCTGAAAAAACGAAATTCACTACAGTGCTAAATCGGTAAATTGATTGATTAGAGTCAATTATGCAACCTAGTGGAATGGTTAACGTACTTGAGAAATGACAATGTATCAGAAAAGTTGCTAATTTTGCCGAAGGTGACAAATGACTTCTCAATAAGCGTGATTGTTATGAATTGCCTAATTGTTTGTGTGCTGTCGGGTGTATGGATAGATAGATATGTGGGTGAGTGTGCAAGCATGGATAATTTGGCTACCCATCCAAAAAGTAGAGATGTGGACATAAAAGTTCGAGGTCGTCACCATAATACGTAGTGTATGTTAAGTATGATGTATACGTATTTCGTGTGCGTACCTTCCTGCTATACTGCGGTACTAATGTAATTCCGACATCCTCATTCTGGCCACTTTTGTTTTCTGCAGAGTGGTTCTAAACCCCAAAAAGATTATTTTGGTATATATGTAGTGTATGCCCCCTTGACATCGAACGATATAAGCACCACAGTAAAGTATAATGCAATTATCGATACTTTTAGTTATAGAGGCCCTACATAATTAATTTGCCTAAGACATTAGGTTTAAATTTACCGGCTTCAATGAAATGGCAAGCGGGCCATGGCAGTTATTTGTGGTGGTGTTAGTACCAGTGGCAGGAGATGGCAAAAGGAAAGACAGTGCTAACTAGCATTCCTGCCACAATAGATGTAAATGAACACAGCTGCACTGCGCCAAAACTGACCTGCTGGCATTACATTAATTGAACAGGACTCGTAAGCTGGAGTGGGTAACCTATAAGCAAACAATGCCGTGAATAATTCGCCTAACTGTTTTATAAAAATCGGCAACGAGTGAATTGTACTTGGCAGCATACTTCCGTTAAATGTCATATCATCTGCTCTATTCAGATGGACGCAAGACAAAATCAATGTTTATTAGATGATCATATATTAGTTAAGCTGTGCTAGTGTCGCCATAATTGGAAACTTAAATATATGCAACGTTATTCCTATTTTTAAGCACTTAGGTGAAGAAAGAACAATTGTTGAGATGGCAGCCAGCTGTACCTTCGCAATGCCACTTGTCCAGAGTGAATTTATGGGCTTCAGAAAGTGACAATTTGAGTGCCTTTAATCGAAGACATAAAAACGGCATTGATGTAAAGGGCATAAAATATATTAATAGGCTTGTCAATAAGCGTTGGGGGTTGGGAGTGTCTTACACCAATGCCACTTTAACAGTTGCTACTATCTGAATTTGTTAAGGCTTAAATCTACAGTATTTACGAACAACCCAAATGCTAACTTGACTTGCCCTTAGATTTTTACTTTTATGGAACAAAGCAAATAGAATGTAGTAAATTTATTTGTTAGCTATTAGCAGTAAAGGTATTGGGTGTGGCCAATTACTATTCCTAATTTCTCCGCGCATAATTGGCTATCAAATACTCGGATAGGCCTGAGAGTCTTATGAACTTGAGAATTCCCTGCTATTAAAATTTTTGGAGCACTCATTTGCATATCATGACAGGCTGATTTTCGAGGTCTCAGAAGGGGAAGATCGACCACCGCAGTAATTCACTAAGGCAATACCATTACGAGGCTCATCAGCATCGAGTACACATGTATGCATTGCGTATTTAACCACCACCGAAACGTTTCGCTCTTCTCATTATTTAATAAATAATCTTAAATTGAAAATTATCAAGTTAGCCTTTCAAGCAATTCGCAGTAATTCCCAGTAGTAAGTGCAGCAATATTGGATTGAATAATGTATTTTGATGGAAGGATAGGAGAGGGAGGTAAGAAAGAGGGAAGAGAAAGAAGAAAGAAATAATAAGAAAATGTAGAGGCCTCTGAAAAAACGAAATTCACTACAGTGCTAAATCGGTAAATTGATTGATTAGAGTCAATTATGCAACCTAGTGGAATGGTTAACGTACTTGAGAAATGACAATGTATCAGAAAAGTTGCTAATTTTGCCGAAGGTGACAAATGACTTCTCAATAAGCGTGATTGTTATGAATTGCCTAATTGTTTGTGTGCTGTCGGGTGTATGGATAGATAGATATGTGGGTGAGTGTGCAAGCATGGATAATTTGGCTACCCATCCAAAAAGTAGAGATGTGGACATAAAAGTTCGAGGTCGTCACCATAATACGTAGTGTATGTTAAGTATGATGTATACGTATTTCGTGTGCGTACCTTCCTGCTATACTGCGGTACTAATGTAATTCCGACATCCTCATTCTGGCCACTTTTGTTTTCTGCAGAGTGGTTCTAAACCCCAAAAAGATTATTTTGGTATATATGTAGTGTATGCCCCCTTGACATCGAACGATATAAGCACCACAGTAAAGTATAATGCAATTATCGATACTTTTAGTTATAGAGGCCCTACATAATTAATTTGCCTAAGACATTAGGTTTAAATTTACCGGCTTCAATGAAATGGCAAGCGGGCCATGGCAGTTATTTGTGGTGGTGTTAGTACCAGTGGCAGGAGATGGCAAAAGGAAAGACAGTGCTAACTAGCATTCCTGCCACAATAGATGTAAATGAACACAGCTGCACTGCGCCAAAACTGACCTGCTGGCATTACCATCCTTTATTTTCATAGACGATTAATTTCCCAGGTCCAGGTCGGCTCTGCTCTGAGATGGTCCTTGACAAAACCTGGCACGAATCCATACCTCCATGTACATATAATATCTATTTTCTGCTTGGAATC
>NW_020170720.1:13451-14517 GCF_000524195.1 Echinococcus granulosus | reverse complement strand
CAATGCAATTCTACTTCTATTCCATAATTCTTTACCGCTCAAAGAAAAGCACAAGGCCTAACAAACTATTTAATGAGTGGGAAAGTAGGTGATGTCAAACAAAGTGTTGTGTTGACAAAACGGTCATGTAGTAAATATAGGTTAAATAGGAAACTGAATCGTCCCAGTGTCTCTGCAGCTAGGATGGGTATGTTTTGAAAAGTGAAGAGAAAACTACTGTGGAACACCTGAAATCTGTAAATACCTTGCATATGTGCAATGGGATTTGTTCTATAACACTGCATTTAAATTGCGGAAATGCACACCATTGAGGAGTTTATTGCGAACTCATTCTGAACCCCAAGCTATTCCAAGGATTTACAGCACTTAGGACATACTTGTGAAGTAAGTTAGTAAACATTTAAAAAGCCAAGAAACAATGAGTAAATGAACCGGGTGGGAGGCTGATCTTTAAGCATTATTTCAGCAGCCTTAAAGCGAGTCTTGCATTATTGTTATGACAAATGCTTTTAACAACTTATAAGATATTTAAGACGTTTAATACCGGCGCTTTATAGGTGTGAAGCCGCGAAGCTTCCACTTTGGTCCATATTTTACTCGCGTGGAACGCGGTAAAATTAGCTAAAATTAGGTTAGAGGATAAGATTGAGTTGGTAAGAGATTGAGTTGAGTTGGTAAGAGAATGAGTCAAATAAAGGCAACGCATGCGCCCTAAAGCATAAAACACCTGGAAAGTGCAGGTTAATTGCCTACCTCTGCGGTTTTGGTGGCAAGCAAATTAGTGAAATCAAACTCAATAAAATTTATGGGTAATTAATGTCAAGTGACTTAACAAATGATAAAACTATCACGCAAGACCGTAAAATAACTTATATTTTGGCAAGCACCAATTTAGTCACGTATGCGTTTGTTTACTCAAAACACCCTGTTATCTGTTAACGTATGATAGGGCGAATTATTAGCAGCAGTTATTAACAAAATTTACCCTACTCTCGCTTTAATTTTTGTCGTCTACGCTCCTCATCAGCATTTACAGGACAAGCCTCACTTCCGTTTTAACTTGATG
>NW_020170720.1:0-13351 GCF_000524195.1 Echinococcus granulosus | reverse complement strand
CGTGTTACTAGCGATTCTGCTAAAATCATCCTTCCTAAACCCCTCTGCCACAGGTGGGCCGAGTTCTTATACCCTTATTTTTTGTAGTTGCTGACGCGCGGCTGGAGTGTTTTTGATAAGCGTGAGGTAAACGAATATATTTGAATTGAGTCGAACTCTTATTTTTACCATCCTAACTTTTAGATCCCATGGCCCAAAGCAATGATTTATACGCAGCAGTTTAAAAAAGACGAGACAGGGAAAATACTTGAGATGCACAAAAGCAAAGTGAGAACTTTGAAATGACTTAAATTAATTTAAATCGATTAAATTACTTTAAATTTCCCTTAGTCAGCGAACCTACTAGATTAAAGCAGAATTATCTTACCATAGGTCACTTTGGATCAGCATTTTGATGCAAAAAATATTAGAGCTTATTCAAATCTAAGGCAATTTAGCCATACAGATAGGCGGACTTATACAACGCACTTATAAGCATATGTTGTTAGCGATTTTTAGTCAAGGTAATTGACCTAAGGATATATTTTGAGATAAGGAGGAACGAGATGATACATTTTCCTACTGGGTACAGTATAAAACAATTATATAAGTTCTTATTTCTTTTTGATAGATAAAAAGTTGTTCATTAAGCGTTCATTTTTCCCCTAAGCCTTTGCGAAATGATTACTGTGGTAATGGTATGTTATGCCACACAACTGGTTGCTTACATCTCATAAGCAATGTCCAAGTTTATATTTCAAAATGCAACTTTGGATGAAATTCCCGAATGTCGGCGAGGTTTTTATCCACGTAATGCTAATCAAATGTCAAACTTTGGATTCCATATTTTGATTTATTGCTTCCCTTGACCGGTTGCCGACTTAGAGCTTTATGGAGTAATTCCACTTAAATGCAGTCTGGCTTCTATCGGTGATTGCACAATTCTTGAAAGGTTATTTATTAAGTAAGGCAACGTAAGTATGTACTGCTATTGCGGCTTTAGAAGCATGACCATGAATTTTCTTCAGGTTGCTTAAAGTGCAGTCAGATCTTGGTTCTATGATAGATTACATTTCCAAATTGATCCCCAAAATGTTCATTAGTATTACATTGAACGTACAGTCACTATGCAGTAACATCAATAGATAGAATTTTCACTGTTCTGAATTGATACTTTCACAAGATCTGCAGGGTAAATGCACGTTTTTAAACATGATAATTGGCTAGTTTATGTCCCATTAATAATTTGTGGTGAATAAACTTGTCCCATATTCCCTATATCTCAGAAAAATTCTTATTTACTCTTGCATCCGGTTTGTTTAAATAATAATGCTCAGTAATTTGAGCACACATTGTTTCGGATTTCTGGAAGCGATTTTTCTTAAAATTTTTTGGACATGTTATTTTATCGTCATTACTTTAGCTGTACTGCGATAGCTACGTGTTCTTCGTGGTTATAGTTACAGATAGCTTTCAAGGTAAGTAAAAATGGACCGTCAGGTGAACAGCTGATCTTGCAGGAAGGTAGACTATATTAACACCAATGTTGCTGGGGCGGGTGCCCTCCACATAACCGAGGTCGTTTGTAAAAAAGCCTTGATGTACCAACAATGCAATTCTACTTCTATTCCATAATTCTTTACCGCTCAAAGAAAAGCACAAGGCCTACAAACATTTAATGATGGGAAGTAGGTGATGTCAACAAAGTGTTGTGTTGCAAAACGGTCATGTGTAAATATAGGTTAAATAGGAAACTGAATCGTCCCAGTGTCTCTGCAGCTAGGATGGGTATGTTTTGAAAAGTGAAGAGAAAACTACTGTGGAACACCTGAAATCTGTAAATACCTTGCATATGTGCAATGGGATTTGTTCTATAACACTGCATTTAAATTGCGGAAATGCACACCATTGAGGAGTTTATTGCGAACTCATTCTGAACCCCAAGCTATTCCAAGGATTTACAGCACTTAGGACATACTTGTGAAGTAAGTTAGTAAACATTTAAAAAGCCAAGAAACAATGAGTAAATGAACCGGGTGGGAGGCTGATCTTTAAGCATTATTTCAGCAGCCTTAAAGCGAGTCTTGCATTATTGTTATGACAAATGCTTTTAACAACTTATAAGATATTTAAGACGTTTAATACCGGCGCTTTATAGGTGTGAAGCCGCGAAGCTTCCACTTTGGTCCATATTTTACTCGCGTGGAACGCGGTAAAATTAGCTAAAATTAGGTTAGAGGATAAGATTGAGTTGGTAAGAGATTGAGTTGAGTTGGTAAGAGAATGAGTCAAATAAAGGCAACGCATGCGCCCTAAAGCATAAAACACCTGGAAAGTGCAGGTTAATTGCCTACCTCTGCGGTTTTGGTGGCAAGCAAATTAGTGAAATCAAACTCAATAAAATTTATGGGTAATTAATGTCAAGTGACTTAACAAATGATAAAACTATCACGCAAGACCGTAAAATAACTTATATTTTGGCAAGCACCAATTTAGTCACGTATGCGTTTGTTTACTCAAAACACCCTGTTATCTGTTAACGTATGATAGGGCGAATTATTAGCAGCAGTTATTAACAAAATTTACCCTACTCTCGCTTTAATTTTTGTCGTCTACGCTCCTCATCAGCATTTACAGGACAAGCCTCACTTCCGTTTTAACTTGATGTGGGGCACTCATTTCGGAAATATTGGCGTTAGAATGGCCTACCTTCGTTCACGAACGGTTGTTTATCTATTCGTCAGTTTCATCATACTTCAAGTCTTTCTCCAATTAGGACTATGAAGAACATACAACTATGGCTAAACTGCCTAAGTGATGCCAGTAAAGTATTACGTTCTGCAGGAGTTTTTAGGCCTGATACCTTGCAGAAATCTAGAACAATATGAACAATTTCCCTGAACATAAGTATTTAAGAACCTGGGGGCAAATGCATATCATCAGCTTATTTGAGACATTTTAAGAAACACTAGCAAACAGTACACAAGTTTATTTATTATACAGTACTGATGGGGAACAAATGGGCCGGACCTTGTAATTAAAAACGTAATAGTGCTGCAGATCTAGTAATGGCATCAACCCAAAATAGTAAAATCAGGATCTGTTGATGCCACTGCATGATAAAAATGAACCTAAAATGACAAAAGGGATAACTTTGAAGGTATTTCGGAGATGATTTCTCATTCAACCGATAATCAAAAGGGGATCCTGTATTATGTTCTTAGATTGCCGTAATCATTACTCTGTCGTCAAAAAGTAGAATAGACTCTAAAAACTTACAAAAATTTTACTGCATCCATAAAAGATGCACCCTCCCAGGAGAGATTAAAATATGCTTAATGGTGTGTGCTGCTTTCAATTTTAATAATGTTATCGAATTCCTCCCAATCCCCACATGTGCCCTCGTCTTAATAATCCTGATTAAAAATATCTAATAACAATAGTCACTGAGTAAATTGTAGAAGCCGGATTCTCCCTAAAAGGAAATTTCTGCTTGTCAGACGATCTGTCTCTGTGTCTAAATTGGTCTAAAATAGAACAAATTTTACATTAGCTTTATATAATGCGGCTTCTAAGTGAAAAATGATGGGAGGCTTTAGTCTGGTTAATAGCGTGAGTGACTAAGATCGAATGCAAAGGAATTAACTAACGAATGGAGGTGAGAAGATTTCTATAAACTCAAACTATCTGTAGACTTACAGTCCGCACTTATCCACTTACTTTAACAGCAGAACCATAACATTTTGAATGAGTGCACTTTCCCACTTGGGTTCGTTTGCCACTTGGTTGCTTGATTGCCCTTGTCATTAGTTTATGACACTGACGGTAAATAGGTGCCCCAGGCTGCAAGATCTTGCTTGTAACAGCAGCAGAAATAGGTTATCCGCTAAATTTAAACAAAGTCATCAGTTTTGTGCATATAGAATCCATGTAAACTTAAAATCACTACAGCACGGTACGAAAAGTCAGGGGAGTTCAGGACGGATGGCGTTTAGCAGGATCACAGATAGTACATTACCTGTTCGTGCAAGAAACAGGCTGTAGTATTAAAGTTACCTAAATTGAGACCAATCAGATTGAGGTAAAATCGCACAAGCAGCATTTCATGCAATTTGTTGACAATGCTTAGAAATGGGTACATAAAGCGGCAGTTCATGTCGAATTGTGCAAAATACGACCACATTTCACTACATTTAGACCTACTAAAGTGACAACTTCTCTTCACGAATGTGGTCATTTGCATGTGGTCGGTGTAGGTATATGCATGCGGATAGTTGCTTAGTCAGGATAAGTGAATGGCGCAGTCATCGAGGTTATCGACAGCGGGGGGTGTTTTAACTAATTACGAGCCACCTCAGAACCGAATTGGCATAGACATGGAGAATCCCTACTGTCAAATTAGACCAAGCACTGTGATATAACTCAGTTCTCGTTAGATTACGTAGGCTTGAATAGAGGCCAATCTTAGGATGTGGTTCTGGGTTTATTTAAACCTTCCATGCCAAGAGTGTAATTCAACCCTTCCTTTCATTTTTGCTACCTACTTCCTGTTGTTGTTACTTTCCCCATCATACCCATTCTGCACAGCATACTTGCCATTTTTTGGAAACTAACAGATCCAAATTTTATGTTTTTAGCGGAATAGTCACGCGGAAGCGATAAATCATCTGCAATAAAAATGAGGGGACTGTGTTTTTCTATGGTGCAGTTAATTATTCAATGTTAAGTTGACATACGCTACACATGCATCTCTAATGAAGCCGATGTTTCTCTCTTCCACCTCAAATTTCGCGCTCATGGAATGAAAAGACGGCGCGGTGAGAATACTCTTTATTGGCTGGGGATGATAGTAAAGATATAGTCATTGCAATATCATGTGTCTGGATAATGTGCACAAGTGATATGTTCTCCTTTATGAGGCTTGAATTAGCTAAAATAACTGTTCAAAGGATACATTCAAATAAACATTTATTACAATACCATTAACCATTTTGAGGCTAGGGACATTCAGCCTGACACAAAGAATCGGGAATGATTGTATAGCAGTCAAAAATTACTGCAGCATTTCAACAGAGACGTACGCATACACCATGCTAAGTACACTCTTCACTCTTAAGTCCACATTTCCTATACTTTTTGGTTGGGTTGGAAAATTGCCCGGTCTCTCTCTCACACACACACTTATTCGTCAATCAATCTATACCTCGATCCACCCAATTACCAATCCACTGATGCCACAAATAGGTAATTCATAAGAAGACCACTTACGATATCATCTGCCGACTTTGCCAACTTTGACATTATTTAACCAATACACACTGTACTAGCCAACTAACTGGGTTAATTATGCACTTTCAATTTACACATTCAGCACTTTCGTGCAATATATTTACGAATGGTCTGCTCAATATGTGCTCCCTTCCTTCCCCTCTTCGTTCTTGGTCTCGTGTCTGCCGTTAGGCTTCATTCTCGCAATAATTTATTTGACGCAATAATTGTGCACTTATTGCTGGAAGTTACCGTGAATTTAGTAGAACACAAAACGGACGAGTTGCGATTGCAGATTGTTGAATAAATAGTAAGGAGAAATAATAATTGTAGTGCTAAAATTATGCGTAATACAAACATGTGAAATCCCGTTTTGCTACCGTCATTCAGCACAAGCAGTGAAAGTTGATGTGAAAATAACCACTGGGCTAATGCGACTCACAATGGTTTTGCTAGAATTCGAGCAAGTCACGACCCCTTTATTATCTGTCCAAAATGAGTAACGGGAACAGAAATATTTGGAAGGTGATGATTTGTCTACAACTCCCAAACTACTTCATGGGCATGTATTGGTATACACTGGCGGTACCTGAGCTTCCATCGATCTACACGCAGTAACATCAAATTTGAGTTTAGATCCATTTAAACTAATAAATGGAGGCGGCACTAATGGCAGCCGTGTACATTAGTACTACAGTGTAGAGGTACCTAAGTACGAGCTCACACTCCTCCGTGGACACAATGTATTGATAGATGCGGCCTCCACTTTGATGTGTGTATCACATGTGAGAATTCGGAAGCCAGCCTCCTGTGACATGAAACTGAGTGTGCTGGTAGCATTTGTTTCTTGTCCATTCTTACTCTGCTCTTATACAGTGATGGCCCGACAACCACGATGCAATGGAATACAAAGGCTGGTAATTAACCGCACTTAGTTTTTATTGTTGTCGATATTTACTAATGTATTAGAGAAGGTCTGTTTGTGTTGTTCCAGAGTTACGTAACTGTTTAAATGAGAGACATATGTTATGTTAAAGCAGTGTACAACCACTATGGGTTTAAAAGCTTAACATAGCACTTATTAGTGTTGAATTTATGCTGAAATCCCTCCCCCCCATGGGTGATGCTAATCCTGTTGTTTCATTTCATGCCCCTTTCATTATTACCATATCTTTGATTTCGCCGATAAGAGGTGCTTAACAACTCACCATCTAATGATAATCAATTTACCTCGCTTATGTAACATTAAGAAAGCACACTGGGCTGCTCTTAAATCTGTTACTGTATTCATTCCTAATTATTTACCCCACAAATCACTTTTCAGTCGTTAAAGTATAGTTTTATGACCTACATCTGGCGCACTACCTCCAAATAATCGCATCTCACCATTTAAACACAAGCTAGTGAGAGTAAAGCTCCTGTCATCTTCCAAATCCTGTTCTTTGTGTTTCCCACCTCGGGTGAATTTGCAGTGAAGAAGTTTTATGACTTGTTTCGTCGACCACAGAGTTACCACAAGCTTTACCGATCCTAGTCATCCTAGGTTTCACATAAAACTTGCACCAAATACGCAGCCGTGGTACAATCCCCTAAAGTACATTTGGATTATAATTCTGTATCTCAGTGTAATTATCCCAACTGTTTGGTGGTGCCTAAACCATAACTAACGCGATCTTTTTTACCTCCACTAATTGCACTGTCTGTTTACTGAGAGCATTGACTAAATGCTCGTTTAACGAGCACAACGCTGCCCCACCATTTACCAAACACTTACGACACGAAGTTTGCCATCATACAAGGGGTGGCAGTGGAAGCTCACTCTGTTGACCTTAATCATGCTGATTTAAGTAGCGGTGTGTTGTAGACATCAACTCCGACCGGACGTTAAGTGATTAAGTTCGACACTCGGGAATCACTGCCTCGTAATCAGGCAACACAAAGTAGAAGGAATATTCATCAGTATTAAAACTGGTGAATGACTTAAAAGTGTGTGAGCTATAAGCGAAATGCCAGAACTTGGCGATACATAGACGAGAGCATTTATTGTAACGTACCCGGTGTTTATGTTTAATCCAGTCTCCAATGTAACCTTTGAAATCTGGGACACATTCCTTTATTTTGTCTAATTAACTGCAACTTCATTATAGGGTAGCAGGATGGTGGTAAGTTCATCATGAGCATGATGTTCACATAAGCTAAAGTGGTAACACTTGGTTGTCCATATTTGGATTACGTTTCTGTATTTTAGTGAAATTATGCAACTTCCCGATCCTCCTTAAATAACTTATCATTTCTCAACCGGAAAGAAACTAATCTTTTTATCGTCCACTGGGTACAGCATCTAAACACTTGAGCTTTGATTGCGAGTTTCAACTTATTTAACTGGATTCACTGATATCAAAGAAGGACAATTGGATCGAGTTTCCGCTAGTAACTGCTTGAGATAATCAAGCCATGACCACATGAATAAGGTATAGGGAACTCAAATCAAACTTTTTATTCTATAACCTTGCCATCAGCTTGATATTTAGCGTTCATTTTTATATTAATCTTACTTTTTTAGTCAACGGCGAGAGCCTCAAAAATGACCCGCTAATAGTAAGTCAAAGTGAGACAGACTACTGCTAAATGAAATTTTTCAAAATGGTTGTCGCCTAAGGCAACGAAAGAAGAAAGTAGAAGACTCGAAAACCCAATTTTTTTTCCAGCAAACGTATACATGTGGCTTCATAGCAAGGTGTATACATGACTATGATTGTAAACATTTGCATATAACACAGAGGAGTGATTAAATTTAAGAAAATTGCAGGTTCCCTTGGACTAATTTAAAAAAAATACATTCGAGAGCATATATTTTTTGTTGTATTACCTTAAATTATCTTTCCAGTATACAACTTTGAATGTACAAACGAGATTTGTTCCAAGATTGAGCAAAACATTAGCCACATTAATTTTTCTGGTGTTGGAGTAAAGATTTCTCGGTTTAACTTCAGCACAATAGCTTTCCTTACTAAGCACTACCTTGGCATTCGCTCTAGTGAAATTTAATTAAAGCATTTTCTAAGCTAGCGGAAATCAGTAGAGGAGAGCGGTGTAAATGCGAGTAGCGTTGTACCAAGTCATTCAATATTCAAGTAACTAAAACTAGCAACAATAACTATACAGCCTAAAGTTAGTCAAAGGACTGGATAAAAAAAATGACATTTTTGCAAATATGCGAAGCAAAGCGGTATCCTTAGTCTTTCATAAAGTCTTAATGAGGCACTCTGACATATATTGTAAACTTTGCCCTTCAAAGAGCAAATTTTTATGGGTTTTTAGTAGGCCAACTAGAAGACAAGCTCCAATCTTACTGAGGCTGCTCAAGTCAAAAACACATAAGACATTGATCGGCAGAATATGCTCATATCATGCTACAGAGTAAGGCTGCGTGATGAATGTGGTTCTGCATTTATTTAAAGGTACTATCACGGGATATATGTCAATAATCGCATTCACTCTGCTACTCTCTTTCCTCCATTGTTACTCCCTGAAGCACAACTCATCAACATAAGCTGGATGATCCAAAGCGTGTGTCGGAATCAGAGTAATCATGTAAAAATACTAAAATTTAACGGATCACCAAAAGCGTTGTGTTCTATTATGTTGCAAATGACTGCTGGGTATTAAGTGTTCAATTTGAGGTTAGAGTCATTCAAATTGAAGCAAAGAGGGGAGAACGGTGACACCAGGATACACCAGTACTGCAGCATAACGATAGCGCAGTGCGTACGCACCCAATCAACCCTGAGTGCACACAGCGATATGGACCATGATAGAGACCATGATTTGATGTGTCCATCATATGTGATTCCCTGAAAGTCAGCCTGCCATAACATGAAGCTTAGTGCTATGGTAGACTTTATTTCGTTAACTGGTCATTCACACGCTGCAATCAAGCATTAGTGCAGTCAGTCATGTTCCCTTCAATACAGTGATGGATTGACAACCACACTGTACAAAATGCAAAGACTGGTAATTAACAACCCCTACTACCTTTTGTTTTGGATATCTAACAAATGGACGGAAGACAGTGTGTATGATTTTCATCACAATTACATGACCATTTATACAAGGATTAAGTGCAAAAATTAAGCAATGAGCCACCACTGTGGGCTTGAGCCCTTAACACACATTTATCACCATTTGTCAAAGCTGTATTGTTGTTAAACATCCCTTACCTGGTGTGCGTACTGAGAACTCTATTGTTGTGGCTTATCTCCCCTGCAAATTTGCATTTCTTTAGTGGATCTGATTAGAAGCACTTAATATGCCACCATTGGAATCCCATCAATTCATCCCAGGCACGTATGTTGATGAACACAGCAGGCAGTAATTTTAACAATTGCCCTCTTCTTTTCTAAATGTTTACTGCACACTTGTTGCTTCTCAGTTGTTACACTACAGCTATATGACCTGTATCTAAAATACCACCACCAAGTAACCACATCCCACCCAATGCAAACGCTAGAAGTAGAAAAGCTCCTATCGTTTTTGAAGTTCTGCATAGACTACTGTGTACCTCACACATATTCGTAATCGAGTAGTTGTCGTTTGTTTAATCAAATGAAGGATCACCACAATTAAATAAGGTCCGTGTCATACTGGGTTGCATATCAATTGCCATACCACATTTGCAAGTTGCACATCCGTCGACGCTTTAGTATTTTAGCGCAGTTATTCCAACATGCTCTAACTTTTACCTCTCTTAAAAGGTTTTGCCTTAATTTAAAGGAAGCAATCTTGTGCATTTATAAACCGGTTTGTACGTTCACTGAGAGCATAAACCAAATGCGCATGGGTATTCTGGACATGAGTTTTATCATCTTCTGCAGAATGAAGTGACATCAACCATCGACAAATCTCTCGGATTTCGTTTGGAGTAACAAGACGTAACCTGGCGTTGATCACAAGAGTAAGGTAAGGGTGACTCCAAGGGACTTCCATGCATTGCATCTTTTAATCGTTGTACAATTAAGTGGTGTCTCATGTACATCCTGCCTTTGGTAATTGCTTGGACTAAAAAAATGTTTACCGTGGTCCTTTTCGTAGCTTCTTACCCATTGGTATGGACTCTATTCAATGCTACTCCTCTACTGAAACCAATGTTTAATGCATTATTCACTGCAGGCTATGCAGGTATACATTTGTTTGTGTGTAAGTATAATTACAAAGTAATCTGCACCCATAATTTAATGTTATGGTCCCTCCTGCATTGTATAATTCCTCATGCAAACTAGTTTATCTGTCAGCCGATTGCATTCACATAAGAAAAGGTGTAAAAGAATCCCATTTGAGAAATAAATGTAGTCATGAAATGGGGAAAAACGAATGGAACGAATGGACTAAGTTCCGTAAAATCAGGGACCCAAATTTGGAACACAGTTTGAGTGTTACTGATCAATACCACTCACAAGCACATTGTGTTCCACTTTTCTTTTCCCAAAAATCAGAATGTGATTTAATCATATTAAATCCGAGTGATGGCTGAAAAATGTTGATGTGTGTTGCTTTGGAAAGTAAAATAGGCAGTGTTGCAGGTGACTTCGAATAAAAATTCCTCCATACATCCAGGTCACAATGATTTGTTGTGTTACTGGAATTAAAAATATTATACTAGAATGCAACGTCAGGGGAGATCGCCTAACCTCAGGTTGTATGCATTGTATTTACCAGTCCGTATGTTTAATATTACCGTTTCAGAATTCGCTTCTGCTTAAGTTGAACTAGCACATTATTTGCCTGTACCATTGGGTGGAAACTATTTGCAGCTTATCTTGATAAAAATATCTAATGGTTGGTTAGCATTGAACTGGTGGTCACAAAACGATGTTGGGTATGTGAACTATTTGCTGAAATCGTTTTGTTATGTTAAGAAACTTTGTTAATTAGATTTTAGCCTAGCAGAGCATATTTGTGTCCAACATACTCCTTGCTGAAAACAGGAATGATTGATGAGCATATAGCATAAATATAATCAAGGATTCACTCCTGCACTCTCTGAAGTACACAGATAAGCACATGCTTCATTGGATAGCAAGCGGATTACAATGATTAACGTGTAGAGGCTGGTTCGCCTTTACAATCGCAATCAGTAAAGTCTGCAACATACTTTTCGGAATTTTCTTGAAGGTATGTCTAGTAGTTTCTTATTAATATTGTGAAGAGAATTGGACTTGATTATCACATAGTTTCAGCCTCCCAAATTCGTCTAATTTCCTGGGAAGGACTTATTCGCGTAACCATAAATGTGTGTCTTGTGCTTGACTTCCAACAATATCAAAGCAAATTTAAAGGAAAATAAATAAAAAGGAGGAATTTTAGAACAAAACAGTAAAGTATCTGGGAGATGAAATTTGAATCCACCAAAATGCCATATAAAATGCAGAAAGCATGAAATTATAATGGGAGTAGTTATTGTCACTAGCCATTGATAATTTTTGCGATGATTTGTGATAATGCCACTTCCAATTTTAGTTGATTCAAATGTGAACAGAAGGCGCGAAGAGCTGCCCTTCAATAACTACTATAATTGTTTGCTTTTGAGACAAAAGCAGGGATGATGTACGTATAAATAGGTGTGAACATTTCGTTGCTTTAGCAATTTTATGCCGTACTTACAATTCTATCCGCGTTTTGATTGTCATCAACCATGGTTAAGCCTATTCAAATCACTTTAGGACCAATAAACTTTTGCCTCTCGAACGATGTTTGGGTTTTGTGTTGCTGCGTTTCCGAAAAGATTAATCAGCAATGCGACTACGTACTTGCACAGTGAACACATTTAATATTTCCACTCATTTATGTTGCATTTAGATGCGCCTTAAGGGATCAGCTGATAACCCATGAAAACATCTATGGAAGTTATATCTGAGATGCCACCCAAGAAGGCTTTAGCGAATTCCTTGACCAGAGGAACACATACACACGCCATGCAAATTTAAGCACCCAAAAGTTCCTTATTCCGGTGTTTTTACTCCTGAATTGTTAAATCAGGTTTTGCGGCTGCTTAAATCTATTCTATTCTGTAAATTGTCAGCATATCCACTTTTAGTAAATTGCAAATTGTCTCCAAGCGACTACATGCAGCTGAAACACACTTTATGCACTAAAGGATAATTATTTTGAGACCAAGGAAATATGGATGGGGTCTCCACAGTCAGCGCGTGCATGCAATGTAGGGGCAGTTAGGACCCCCACTTTGATAAATGTATCTTTTGTAAAACATGGAAGTCAGCCTGCCATGACATGAAACTGAGTGTTCTAGTAGTGTTCGTTTCGTGGAAATCATTCTCACACGGCTCTCAAGCCTATCGGAGCGGTGCCCTGTGGTTCAGGTAATCATGCGCCCTCAGAAACGGTGATGGGTCAATAATCGCACTGTGAAGAAGTAAGATTAGTAATTTTACGCACCTAATACCTTTCATTGGCGGCAGTTTCTAAATAAAATAAAGACAGTCTGTTTGTCATGTATTAGGTCTGCGTGGCAACTTAAAGGAATGTCAAGCGCAGCATTAAGAAGTAGTTAATCACTGTGGGCTTAAGTCCTCAACACAGTCAGCCATCAACATTAATTAAAGTTACCATTGCGCTAAACTATCTTCACCTATCGTGCTTGCTAACGACTTTATTGTTATCACATTCCTTTCGTATTATTGTCTTCTCTTTAATTTTTCCCATTGAAGGCGCTTAACATATCGCTTCCTAAATTTTTTTTTAATTCGCTTCGAATACGCAATGCAGCCAAGGCGCAGTGGACTCGCATTTTATCTATTGTTCTCTAAGTTTCTATTTATTAACCAAACATTTGCCATTCTCGTTTATTGCAGTACAGAATTATGACCTACATCTAGCGCACCACCGCGCAATGCATCTTAAATAATACACAAGTTAGAAATAGAAGTGAAACCACCAATCTTTAGCCTTTCTAATCTGCTGTCTACCGTAAGAGATTTTGGACCAAAAGGTTCTAATTTTCTTAGTCGACTACTGCAAACCGCGAGCCATACTAGTATGTCGTGCTAGATTCCACTGAAAAATTGTCACCATATACTGGTGTGAGTGC
>NW_020170721.1:9813-17338 GCF_000524195.1 Echinococcus granulosus | reverse complement strand
ATCTTTTGCACGACTAACAAGAATCTACAACTGCTGGGAGGTATCGTACTTTGACATGGTTTCTAGAAACCTTAATTATATTTTTCATTTATTTTTACTAGAGAGAAGGGGCCGCTTCCCTCAGTGTCATCTCCATGACTACTATTGTCAACATACCATTACACACATTCGTCTGCTGTCTGCTCAGCTTCAATCGACAAATCAAGCAAAGAGGCTCATCAATGCACTTAAACAGGCGGAAATGAAGAGAAGCCACATTGTTAATACCAAACCAACCTAGACTGTTCACCACAGCCATGGTCCCATGACTTATCGCGCCTCTGTAGGTGTAACGAAACTCCGGTTAAGATTCCAGAGAGACGCTGACGTCTGCTTCCGCGTCCATTGATTGACACACAATCGGTTGTTCGGTGGAGAGGTTTGTGCTTACGTGGAAAAGCCGTTATTCATCACGATTGGAAAGGACACGCTGGAGAGGCACCATAAACATTTGCATCTGCCACGCCCCTCTGAATCAGCAGCCCATCGTGTCACTTGACCAGTGAGCATAC
Source organism: Echinococcus granulosus (assembly GCF_000524195.1). Classification (NCBI taxonomy): domain Eukaryota; kingdom Metazoa; phylum Platyhelminthes; class Cestoda; order Cyclophyllidea; family Taeniidae; genus Echinococcus; species Echinococcus granulosus. The sequence continues at coordinate 16,787 of NW_020170721.1, read as the reverse complement.
TATTAAAATATTTCGGGATGGCATTCCCAAATGCAGCATCTGCTTCACAGAATGACATGGAAGAAATTCCACTATGTGCCGTCTTGTGTACACTAACAGCATTCCTATAGCCGGAGGCACAGTGCACACCGACTTCGCGTTGGCCCCAGAAATCGTGGTCAACAGCTATTCTTTGGCGAGGGAAGGAGCCAAGCATGGGTGCATGCCCAGAAATTGTTGCTGGTTCCACTTTCAAAAAGCTTCCACTCTCAAGAATTCTTTCACATTGTTTGCGACACCCTGCTCTTGTTCACTTCTTCCTACTTGTCAACTACCACTTTTGGGTGCACTTTGTGTGAGCGAATAGGTTCAAGGTTAGTCAACTACTAACTGACAGCTGGAACGCTTGAGGACGAAGCACCTGCTTGCTTATCCATACTCATCCGCAAATACGGACAAGTGGATTAAAATGCTTTCCAATGGGGTATCTTTTGCACGACTAACAAGAATCTACAACTGCTGGGAGGTATCGTACTTTGACATGGTTTCTAGAAACCTTAATTATATTTTTCATTTATTTTTACTAGAGAGAAGGGGCCGCTTCCCTCAGTGTCATCTCCATGACTACTATTGTCAACATACCATTACACACATTCGTCTGCTGTCTGCTCAGCTTCAATCGACAAATCAAGCAAAGAGGCTCATCAATGCACTTAAACAGGCGGAAATGAAGAGAAGCCACATTGTTAATACCAAACCAACCTAGACTGTTCACCACAGCCATGGTCCCATGACTTATCGCGCCTCTGTAGGTGTAACGAAACTCCGGTTAAGATTCCAGAGAGACGCTGACGTCTGCTTCCGCGTCCATTGATTGACACACAATCGGTTGTTCGGTGGAGAGGTTTGTGCTTACGTGGAAAAGCCGTTATTCATCACGATTGGAAAGGACACGCTGGAGAGGCACCATAAACATTTGCATCTGCCACGCCCCTCTGAATCAGCAGCCCATCGTGTCACTTGACCAGTGAGCATACTATTAAAATATTTCGGGATGGCATTCCCAAATGCAGCATCTGCTTCACAGAATGACATGGAAGAAATTCCACTATGTGCCGTCTTGTGTACACTAACAGCATTCCTATAGCCGGAGGCACAGTGCACACCGACTTCGCGTTGGCCCCAGAAATCGTGGTCAACAGCTATTCTTTGGCGAGGGAAGGAGCCAAGCATGGGTGCATGCCCAGAAATTGTTGCTGGTTCCACTTTCAAAAAGCTTCCACTCTCAAGAATTCTTTCACATTGTTTGCGACACCCTGCTCTTGTTCACTTCTTCCTACTTGTCAACTACCACTTTTGGGTGCACTTTGTGTGAGCGAATAGGTTCAAGGTTAGTCAACTACTAACTGACAGCTGGAACGCTTGAGGACGAAGCACCTGCTTGCTTATCCATACTCATCCGCAAATACGGACAAGTGGATTAAAATGCTTTCCAATGGGGTACTCTATTCCTGAGCTTGATATGCTCGACTCGATTTAACTCCATGTGGATAGATAGACACCAGTGTACAAACGAGAAATTGATTAGTGGGTGAATGGGTAGATTGATGGTTAATTCAACGGAAAGTAGATCAGTCAATCACTAATTTCACTCATCAGCCCAATAGTCTTATGCGGGATGGTTTGAAAAAGATTTGGCCAGCAGCTACTTCATCGGCGTCTTTGTTAACGAAATGACAAACATCTATGTGACTGCATTCTGTCTGTACACATAATTGGCCTAGTACGAGAGCATCTACTACAGAGCGCTTACCCACCAACCAGTGGTGCTCAACCTTTGGTGCAACATATATAGATTTTCCCATTCCCAATCACTGTGTCGTGTTTAAAAGCTGAAAGCAGGCAAGAAATTACAACTATGCTTGTGGTGAAATACATTTCAAATGCTACTTCACATGTTTTTACTGTATGTAAGCAGAATGGCATGGCTTAACTGATTTAAAAGAGAAGCACACTAAGCAAATCAAAGGGACCTATCCACCGACAACACGGAACTCAAATTGTGCAAAGTTCGGCTACTGGTCATCTTGTGATGCAATTATATGTTTGGCAAATCATTCATCTCACGCAAACGTGCTACTGGTGGAGTAGTGGGATTAGTCTACCAAATTGATGTCATTGAGGCAATGACCAATGGCATCTTCATATACGAATATCTTTACTCTGATTGGCCTATTCAAGGCCAGTAATGTGCACGATCACCGTAGGAAAGTGAGTTACATTGGCTCACGGTTAGTTTCGCTTGGTTTAAATTTCGCGTTCGTGTACCTCTAGTTCGCATTTTATAGACTGATCCATCGAATCGATTGAGGCTTCATGGAATAACACAGTACTTGCTGAAGTGGGAGAGAGATGTGGAAAGGGTTGTGCGAGAGAAGAGCAAAATGTTCGTATTATAATCTCAAGTGCAGCAGAACAGGCAAAGAACTCAGCTCAGTTAATTCCCTTCATTAGCATATTCACTATGAATTAGAGGTACAAGAGGCCAAATTTTTATTCAGCTTTCAGTCATTGTGACCTGCATTGAGGTGACAATGAATGGAAGCTACTGCCGACACTGAAAAGGCATTTCTAATGGCGAAGCGCCAATCATCGGTAGGGTCGCTATTGTGAGACAATCTTTGGTGGACCACCGCAACGATGGTCCCGTGGTAATAAAAGTCACTGTGAATGGTGTATTGGAATTCTGTTTAAGATTTAAGGCAAACACTGACCTCAACATATGATTGGATGATCAATGGGATGAGTTGCGCAAATGTGGAAAAGCCATGCAATATCCACTTCAGAAGGAAGACTTATAATGAGAATTCATTGCCATCTAACAGTGCAGACCTCCGAAATCGTGTCAACCAATTGTTCATTTGTGATGGGAGGAGCCGGGATGGCTGCATCCCCAGCAATTGTTACTCGTTATATTACGTAGGGGCTCGCATTCGTCGATGATCCACCAATCATCCATCCCTGCATTTGCTCTTTCTTTGTATTCCTCTGCCACATGCAGTGTATATTTTACTACCAGTTATATTTGTTTTGTCGTTTCTACGTTGTAATCACCCATCCCCTTTTTTATATTTCTCCGGATCTGATTGAATTATTACATCGGTATCCTGTCTGTGGAATGCAAAATTCTTTTTTTAACAATATCGCTACTCTCAGAAGTAGAATGTTAAATCACATTTGAAGCTGGTAAATTTGACTCAACATAGTAGCACGAATTGCGCAAGTACTGCTTGCAGAGACCCTTGCTGCATGTTCTTTCAGCAAAAAAAAAAATTCCAGCACACTTGTTTTGCAGGTGTTTTGCCGCCTTGTCGGAAAGGGGAAAATAATGTAGTCCAAACAGATTGTCTAGTCTAGTCTATCCAGTTAGCATGGGCGACAGTAAAAACGCGACTGTTTTCTATTTCGTGAGTATTTGGAGATATTTACCTTGTTCATTCTCAGATCAAAACTGTAAGTCACCGTCTGCATACGCTGTGGTCCCTCCTACATACACGACGCTGACGCGGTTCTAAATATCAGTAGCAATTTCGAAAGTGTTAACATTGATCATCACGTGACATTCTGAAGCAAGTAAAAGTGCCTTCCAAATGGCAATTAATTGCTGACCTTTCTTAGGAAAGAAAACACCTCCTTCTGCCTCCACCTTGCTCTTTTATAAATTCCCTTGTGTTCCTAACCATCCTTCTAATATCAACTGTCAACACTGCCCAACATGCAGGCCAATATGATCCAATCCAAGACCAATTCAATTCACACACACTTTCTTTTTATTCCACTAACCACTCATCCACGCACCTACCTACCTATCCACTTATGCAGCGAACTTCACAAATCCAGCCCTGCAAAATGCGAGATCTGATGGCCCAGATAAACCAAATTAAGTTCATCGACATTGAATGAGTAATGGAGGTAAATTTGTGGTCCAATATTTTCAAATGCATCGCATCAAATGAAGCACCCACAAGCAAAGCAAACGCCAATCCCCTATGTTCACAGAAATTTTTAAATACCACATAGCAACACCGAAAACCAGCCATTTCCTTATCATAAGAAAATAGTGGGTGGCTGTGGACGTAAAAGAGGGATTAGAATTAAATAGATTGAGTTCTGTTGATAGGTGCTGCGATCTTCTACTGCCTGCCTCAGTTACCTACAAGCAAATGGAGATCATCACAATTATGACTAGTGCGGCCTAAAATGTAAGCAGGAAGGGTCTTACAAACACTTCCCTAATCAATACATTTACTAACAGAACGTAGAACGGCAATGCAACTCACCTGCAACAGAATGGTGGCAATGAAAATGTGCATTAAAGTCATCATATTATCTGAGGTAAATTTGACAATTTTGTCTCTTTATCGTTAGGAGCAGCCGTCGTATTGCAGTATTGTAATGGTAGCAATTTGTTCAATTTACCTACAAAGATGGTAAAACAGAATATGGATACACTCCATCATAACTACATTCCAGATAATAGATGGCAGTTTTCCTTCATAACTTGCTTCACCGAACGACTGGGGAAGTGTTTCTAGTGCTCTAACAAGTGGGGAAGTCAGTCTGGTGGGATAGCAGAAAGGCACGGATAAGGCGATTATTTGGGCGATGGATAGAACAATCAGAATGATGACGTAGTAGTAAGAAAGAAGAAAAAACAGTGAATAATTTGATGAGTTCATTGGTTGCTAGTTCACCTCTCTTAAGTCCACTTACAATCTTCAGTAGTATATTGCACCTGCAACACGAAGCAATCCACTCGATGAGACAATCCAACCACAACAAGGACTGGTAGCGATGCCATTTGCAGGAGATAAGTCATTAGGGGACTATATCATTGCAAAATCATCAATACCAGAGCGGTATTGCATGATTATGATACCACCTGCCTGCGCTTTCAGTTATGAGTCTGGCCAACTGGCGGATATCTTCATCACTGATATAAAATGGATCAAAAATCTTCGTTAGCAGCTATTTAACTATAGATTTGGAGGATTTCAGTAGAATTCCGAAAAGTGCTGCGGACAGGAAGGCCACCTGGAAAGAAAAATAAATTAAGCGCTGCTTCTGCAAGAAATGGTGAGTACTATCTCATTCTTACCACATCACATCACCTACGCAGAGGACGATATTAAGGATTTGAAGAACGAGCTTCAAGCCATAGGAAATAACACAGCTCATGCTGTGGAGGGAGATGTAAGGTGGTAGGTGTGTGTGAACGAAGAGCAGGAAAGAGAAAGAGGCAAAGAACTCACCTCAGTTGCTTCACTAAGTTTGCCTGTGAAATATGAACTAGGGATGCATAAAGACCAAATTTTAGCTGACTTCAAACTCACCTCTAGCCTATGTTATTCGCATATCCACAGTGAGTATGCACATTACTGGCCCTGAATTGGCCAGTGGGAGAGGAGAAATAGGTAGCTGAAAATGCCATTGGTTAATTGTTCGATTGACATCCATTTGGCAGCCCAATCCCAGTCTTCCACCTAGAGCGCGTTTGCCTTGGATGGATGATCTGTCATTCATGTGATTCGATCTCATAATGTCCAGTCGCAGAATTTTGCACAATTCGTATTTCCTGGCGTTGGTAGGCAAGTCTCTATGATTTGCATAGTGTGCTTTGCTGACAAATCAGTCAGTCCTTCCGTTCTGCTTGCATTCAGTGAAAATATGTGGAGTAGCATTAGAAGGGTATCTCATCGCAAATTCAGCATTTGAAATTTCTTGCCTACCTTCTTACTTAACACACGATACAGTGATTAGGAATGGGTAAATCCTAAAGATGTTGCATCGATAGTGCAGCACCACTGGTTGGTGAATAAGAGATCTGTAGAAGATGCACACAGATGATGCCTTTATGTGTAAAGGCAGAATGCAGTCTCTCAATTGTCTATCATTTCGTGAACGAGGCTGCCACTGAAGTGGACTGCTGATGATATCTTCTTCGTGCTATGCTACAAAAGGTCACCGAATTGATGAGAATAACTATTGGTAGAGCAACTTTTTCTATTAATTTGACCATCTATCCACTTATTTATCCCATTTTCCTTCCCCTCATCCACCCCTCCATTTCTTGGTTGCAAATTGGTGCCTATCTATGGACGTGTAATTGGGTCCTACCGAGCTTGCCAAGGTAAGAAATGGAGTAATCCATATAGAGGTCTTTAATCCACTTCTCTATGTTTACCGAAGAGGATGAGTCGGCAAGCGTATGCTACTCGTGCGTGCCTTTCACCTGAAGGTTAGTATTTTACCAGAATTGAAAATATTAGCACACGTCGCTTCATTCCGCATTGCTTTGGATTGAAGCTAGAAGGAGAGTGATTGAATGTGCTTAATGGCAATTTGAAAACGGGGTTCATGGAAATTGGGCAGTCAGCTGTACGCGTCACTGCGAGGTATAAGAAAACTACAATCATCGCCTCTAGAAACCCATGTTGGCTGGCGACAAGGCTCGGCACTTGTAGTTTCTTGGTAGGCGTAGAAAAGAACAAGGAACTCATCTCTAACGGCTTTTAAGGACAGCTGCCACAACGAGTAAGGGAAATCATTGAGTAATCTGTGCTGGGTGTATATAGAATATAGCAGTTGTCCAGAGTGTTTCAGTTATCCATCCTGCAGACCAGTGGCCTTTCTAGTGTTCGGGTTGACCTGTATTTACTGTAGCACAGGTTACCAGAGGGCTTAAGCCATGAAGCCAACGTGTTTTAGTCCTCTCAGGTCATGGTGGAAAGCCAATGTCTCAGTGTTTGAACCCCTCGCATGTGTTAACAACTTCATCAGCCTCAGTCGTGGTTAAAGTGGATGGGTGGTGAATCAAGGTAAGACGCAAGCACGATCTAAGTCTTGCATCACCCTTCGCATGAACTGGTGATTGTGTCCTCGAAATCTGATCATATCGAGCTTACAGGTAGAGTAATCAGTGGACAAGTCGGCGA
>NW_020170721.1:8687-9713 GCF_000524195.1 Echinococcus granulosus | reverse complement strand
CGTTATGATTCACTTATTGATGTTGACTCCATTTTAGAGCCATCAGATCTCGTGTCCCAGGGGAATGTGTTTGAGCAGATTGCGGCACTGGCAGGTGGGCAGTTGAGTGGAGGTGGTGGGGACTGCCAACTCGACGAGACTGTGGATGGATGAGAGAGAGAAATTTTGAAATGAGTTGGTCTGGACTGAATCAAATTGGCCTCTACGACGAGGTGCGTTGATGGATGATGTTGGAAGGTTAGGCACACGGAGTTTACCTCCACAAGCTCTTGGTAAACATAGAGAAATGGTCTACTCTCCTCCAAGTAATGCTGACAATGAAGTATCACTTACTTTAAAATGTCATGAGACGACCAATCTTGCCTATTAACAGTTTTCAGCGCTATTTTAAACCGCTTCAAAGTAAACTAGTTGGGAGGGACTGCTGTGTGTTCTAACGCTGACTTGAAATGTAGACTCCAGAATAGAATGGGGTGGCAGTTCCACTGGCTTCTTTGAATGGACAGACATTGCTAGACTGTCACCATTGGTGAGTGGATAGGTGAGATACATCCACGAGGAGAGTACGATTCCATTTAGTTAGATTTATAGGCCTGTAGGATTCTTTTCACTGCTTTCAGTCAAATTCACCAATCTTTTAATAGCTAACAACCTTCTTCTGAAAGTTGATTTCGTCCTAAAAACAAGAATTGTGTACTGAATTAAAAGGATTTTGATGGAAAGCTTTAGTATGATTTGGAGAAAACAAAAAAATGCATAAACTTTTCAAAGCGCAAGTAGGAACAGATGTAGGTGTGGGTTCACAGGTGACAAGGAGTTGGGTAGGTGGAATGTTGGATTTGCCTATAGATGTATTGGGACAGGAAGGAGTGTTGGATAAGGGATGTAGACATGGACGTGGGATGCGATAGGTACCCTGGATGAATGAATGAGTAGGAGAGTGAATGGAAGGATAAGTGGCTACAGGATGGATTCGTGATGCCGAAGGTGCCTTGTGACTTGTCCTGCTAATTCAGACTGACCGAC
>NW_020170721.1:5490-8587 GCF_000524195.1 Echinococcus granulosus | reverse complement strand
GCCAATCAAACTACAATAGGAATTATAGCTTCGCCATCTGCAAGGGATGATTTGTTAGCCTTTTATGCTATTTCAAAAGCACTGAGGAATATCAATGCCATGTTAAATTATTTATGATATCACCTACCTGCATTGTGAGTGATGAACTTTGCAAACAGTGATTATATTTAGTCTATACTTTGCACTGACGGGTTCAGTTCAGTGCCCAGTTACCGTGAATCCTCTTGTTAACGCGGCATTGCACACATTTATATCTGCTCTCCCTTCAACTTCAATCTACAAATCAAGGAGAGGGGCTGGTTAAAATATTTAAAGTAGCAGAAATGAAATAACGACAGGAGTGGACTGTGAGTTACACCGAATAATTGCATGATAGAGCACCAATCTGCTGTCAAGTTATTTATACGAAGGCAGTCTAGGTTTATTTTTGTGGCGATGGTCCAATGATCTAATACGACTCTGTACAACGTGTGCTTAAACTTTGGTTACGATTTCAGACGGACAGTGGCGTCTGCATCGGCAATCATTGGTTGATACATGATTGGTTGTTATCTGAGAAGGTTTGTGTCAACATGGCGAAGCCGTCTGTCATCAAGATGGGGAAGGACATGTGTGTGAGGTACAGCAACCGAGTACGTCTGTCATGCACCTCTGAATCAGCAGCCCCACGTGTTACTTGACTTGTGCACATCCTGCTATACACTTTCGACATTTCATCCCTAAATGCAGAATCTGCTTTACAGAAAGACATGGAATAAAATCCACGATGTCGTTTTGTGTGCACAGAGAGTAGTCGTGTAGCAGAAGACGTAGAAATCGTGGCCAAAATTTTACTTCTGCAAGGGTAAGAGCCATGGATGGGTGCATCCCCTGATATTGGAGATGGTTCCCATGAGTATTTTGGATTGGCTGTGACCTCCCGATGTTTTTGAATTCTTCCTACATGTCAACTACCGCGTTTGGGTGCATTTTATGTACGGTAATGAGGTCAAGGTTAGCCAAATACTGGCCTTCAGTTAGAAAGCACGCACACACGTAGTACCCACTAGCTTGCTCTCCTCTGTTGGTAAACACGACCAAGTGGATTAAAGAGCTCTCCATGTATTATTCCATTTCTCAGCTTGGCAAGCTCGACAGGATCCAATTCCACCTGTATAGTTGGGCACTAGTTTGCGCCTTCCTTCCAACCAGAGGTATCCGACATTCTGTGAAGCATCTCTAGATTTTATCAGTTCCCAATCACTGCGCCGCGTGTTAAAGTTAAAGATTTGCAAGAAAATGCATCTGTCACGTTTTCAAATGCTACTTCGTATATTTTCTCTGAATGCAGCAGTTCCAATTCTGTTTGACAGATTTGCCAACAAAGCACACTGAGCAAATCAAAGAGAGTTACCAACCGATTGGCCTCTTCACGGCCAGTAATGTGCACAACCATGGCAAAACGCTAGTTATACCGGCTCGAAGCTAGGTTAAGCTGAATACACATTTGGCCCAAGTGTACCTTTAATTTATGTTTCGTAGGCTAATCCAGTGAATCAGGCAAGGTGAGTTCTTTGCTCATTCGGCTCCACTCGAAATGATGATACTACTTTCTTGCTCCTCTTTCACACACTCCTATCCACTTACCTCTCCCTCCACAGCAGTGGCTGTGTTATTTCCTGTGACATTAAGCTCGTTCGTCAAGTCTTCAATATCGTCCACCGCGTCGGTTATGTGATAAAAGTGCAATCATTCGTTTAGTGTTTTCTGAAGGAAGTGCTAATTGCCACTGCTATCTTTTGTGGACTTCTTGGCCAGAGTAGTGTTTCGCATTATTTTAAAATCGTCAAAAGGCCTAGTGCAAAGGATATTAGAAAAGGTTTATGAGCAGGATGCACATTTAACCAATAGGGATGTCAAAAAGTTTGCGAAGTTCATCACTGAAAATGTAAGTAGGTGATATCATGAAACACCCATTGTCATATTGATATTCCTCAGTACATTTGCAATGCTATAAATCGCTAACGACTTACTGCCTGCAGATGGCGTAGCTATAGTTCTCATTGTGGTTGGATTGATTCTAGCAGCACTCTGCTTGATCAAATGCATTGCTTCGTGCTGCGGATGTGATACACTACTGCAGATTGTGAGTAGGCACAGGAGAGATGAATCAGTGTCAAGTGAAATCATCAAATTACTCTCAAATGTTTCAGCTTTACCCACCAGTTTGCTGTCATTCTGATCATTCTGCTCGTTGCACAAATAATTGCTGTTGCATTACCTCCCAACCGAATCAGAAGTTGGCCTGTCGAATCAATGCTATCACATCTCGAGTCACAGTGGGAGCAAGAACCGGCTGTCTGGAATTCGCTAATGGAAGTATGGGCCAGAAAATCGTTAATATCATTTTTGCTTAAAATAGCTTTCGATAAATGCCTACACAATTTCCGCATTATGTGGCAGATAGAACTATTCTGCTGCGGCAGGAATGGCTGCGGTGCTGCCGCGAAGGCACCGTAAAAGAGCAGTTGGTGTTTGGCTTGTCTCTGAGTAGTTCATTTGTAGCACTCTGTTTGGAGAAGCTGCGCCAACAAACTGTCCCATAATTAACTCATTAAAGCTAACTCCATTCAGAGCCATTACATCCCGTATTTCAAGGAATTCTATTGGAGCAGATTGCTGCATTTGCAGGTAGGGAGGTGTGTGGATGAGGATTGACACTGAGTTGCCTCATTGAATAGAGGTAAGGGGCACTGCCCACTCGACGAGAATGTGGATGGATGAGAAGGGGAAGTTGTGGAATGAGTTGGTCTGGGGTTGAATCAAATTGCCCTCTATGACGAGGTGTGTTGACGAGTGATGTTGGGAGGTCAGGCACACGAAGGTCATTTCCATATGAGCTTAGTAATTATAGAGGAATGGTCAACTCTCATACAAGGAAGGCTCACAATAAACCACCTTTTGGAAGACGTTATCACATGCTTCAACACATCACTGGACCACCCACCTTACCTATTGACAATTACCACTGACGTTTCAAAGCGCTTTAGAGTGAAGCAGATGGGAGGGACAGTGTGTGCAAAACGCTGACGTAAAATACAGCCTGCACAATGGATTT